>NC_048311.1:34356308-34367400 GCF_013100865.1 Trachemys scripta elegans
CCCTGCCCCGTCTCCTCGGTCCCTGCCCCGTCCCCTCCACACCATCCCTGCCCCGTCCCCTCGGTCCCTGCCCCGTCCCCTCCACACCATCCCTGCCACGTCCCCTCGGTCCCTGTCCTGTCCCCTCTGAGTCCCCTCCACACCATCCTATCCCCTCCATCCCCTCTGCACCATCCCTGCCCCCTCCATGTCATCCCGGCCCCCCTGCCCCTTGCCACCCATTTCCTCTCTCACTGTCAGCTGGGCAGGCCCCCAGTGTGAAAAGGGTTGGGCTGAATGCTACTGCTGTCTCTCTGGGGATGCTGGCAGCTGAGCCCTGCTACCAGGGGCATGGAGGAGAGAGCGCCAAGGTCCGTTAGAGCAGGAGCTTCCCCCCCGGCCCCACAAACAGGCAGGCCCAGCCCCTAGACCAAGGCGCTAGGTTTGTTGATGCAGAGGGGCTGGGGCCTGCACTTCAGGCTGGCCCACACACTGATGGAGCCTCTGGGGAACTGAAACCACTTCTGGTGCCCATTGGCCAAGAAGGGTGTTGATACCTTGGAGAGGGCTCAAAGAAGAGCCCCGAGACTGATCGAAGAGAACCTGGTGAAATCAGTCTATTTCGCTTCACACAGGGACGGTTCAGGGTGACTTGATCCCAGTCTGTGAGTACCTACATGGGGGGCAAATATTTTATAACGGGTTCTTCAGCCAAGCAGAGGAAGGTCTAACATGACCCAGTGTCTGGTGGCGGAAGCCAGACACATTCAGACTGGAAATATGGTGTACATTTTTATCAGTGAGCATAACCACTGGGACAATTTACTGGAGGTCCAGTTATTCTCCATCACTGACTATTTATAAATCAGGATGGGATGTTTTCTACAAGTTCCGCTCTAGGAATTGTTTTAGGGACGTTCTCTGGCCCGTGCTATACAGCAGGGCAGACTGGGTCCCTTCTGGCCTTGGAATCTATGAAACAAAATGCCCCAGCACCCCTGCCCCTGCCCCCCCAAATTGCAAGTGTATCTGACCTGGCTCTGAGTGAGGTGCAGGCGGGTGTGTCACTGGCTAACACTAAGGGCCTGGCTATCCATTGCCCTGCCCCTGGTATCGCTGTCTCCATCAGCACAAAGGGATCGTGCGATGCCACCACTCGGAGCAGGCCTAGCTACTGCATGGGACACTCACTTGGCACTGCTGGAAATGACAACACGAGATGCACAGCAAAGGAGACCTGGGGCTAAAGGTTCCTCCATCAGAGCAGGGTCCTCTGTCGTGACCAGGTCACAGGCTGCAGCCAGACTCACGCTGCTCAGGGACAGGAGCAGGGCTGGGATCTCAGCCAACTGCCTTATGTCTAAGAAACAGCAGGGGAGGGGAAGCAGTGACCGCTCCTCCCTGAAACTGAGCCCCCTTGGCCCAAGACATGGCTCCTCCCCTGCGCAGGTGGCCCTGGGTGGAACTCTTGCCGGAATATCCCCAGGTGCTTTCCACCTGCTCTCGCTTCCCAGGCTGTCTCTCAAGGGCTGCTTGGTTATGTGGAATAAACAAGACACATCAGAACTCAAGCCACCCCTGCACTCCCCACCCAGCCAGCCTGAGTGCCAGGCATGCTGCGGTCTGGGAGCTTTGATAAACACAGGGGAAAGGGCTAAAACAGACCCTGGGCCCTGCACAACTTCTGCAGGCACTAGTAGCCCAGCCTGGTGGCAGCTGGACAGATGATGCAAGGTGACAGCGCCGGGTACGGCAGCCCCAGAGCACCCCACTCCACAAGGCTGGGGGTGCACAGGAGGAAGGGGCCCTGGGAAGCCACATGCAGCCTTCCCTGACCAGAGGGTCAGCACAATACAGGGCCTCCAAGTGCTCCTGAGGGAGTGGATGTGGAAAGGACCCAAACAAGTCCTTTCCGCCTGACCCCAGAGCCCCCTCCCCTCCTGACCCCAGAGCCCCCTCCCCACTGGGCTCCACCTGACCCCAGAGACCCCTCCCCACTGGGCACCACGTGGCCCCTGGATCAGGCCATGACTGGGGCATTAGTAGCACCATTGATTCAACTGGCTGCTGGCTGGGTCTGAGCCCTGGCGTCTCACTGCACTGACCCCCTGGAGGTGTCACTGACCCCCTGCTGACAGAGTCAGCCGGAGTGGGAGTCCAGAGCCCGGACCAAGCAATGACCGGAGGAAGGGCATTGAGAGCAGGAGAGAGGAGCCCCTGGCCTGGCCCTGGAACGTGCCCTTCCCTTCGTGCAGCAGGTCCCGTTCGAGGGAGTCGCGCACCTTTTGCTCCCACACATTCCCCTCCCGTCGCCCATGGCCCTCGGGGCCGCACGCTATGCATTGGCCTGCATCCAGCTAGAACTGTGGGAGTCACTTGCCGGTTGAGCAAGAGCCAGGCTGCCTGTGACCCATCCTGCAGGTAACTTGGCGCTAGGCAGCAGCGGGTGTGGAGCTGGGGTGGGGAAGCACTTACACAACACGCTGCAGATTGGCTTCACCCCAGTTCCCATCACTCTAGACACACACACTCCCTGCTGTCATAACCCTGCACGCACACATGCTCTCCAACACACCAGCCCTGCGTCCTCACTGCCACCCAGCCGCGGGGAGTAGGGACCCTGTCCCTACTGCACCAGGGGGGCACCGTGCCAAACCCCAGGGACAGGCGCTGCTCCCTGCTCCCAGTGAGGGACGTGCCCCGTCCGACAGGCAAAGGAGCGTTTCCCTTGACGGAATCGGGAGCCCTCGTTATCAGTTTGATGATTGGGAATGAGAGCCGAGCGGCTCTTTACAGTAACTCCAGCAATTCAATTATCCATCCTTGGCAGCAGGCACCGATTGGCGTCCAGAGACCGAGGCACCACCTGGCACAGGGGCTTGGCAGCACAGCCTGCCCCGTGTGCAGCCGGCCAAGCCACAGCTCCTCATCGCCAGCCTGGGGAGTGCTTGTCCCCGGGAGTCAGGGTACAGCCCCCCTCACTGGGAGAGCGTAAGGGCCAGGTGAGCCATGGACTCCAGCCACTCCCCACCCAGCCCCACCTCTCATCGCTCTGGGACAGCCCGAACGGCGACGAAGAGTGACCATGTGGCCAGGCTGTCCTGGCCACCTGCCAGGAACCCCTCACCCGGATCCCCTGCAGGCGAGGGCCCTCCCACCCCAGGCCCTGCCCACGGAGCTCAGTCACCCAACACTGGCACTGCCACCCACCAGGTCCCAGAGGGAAACTCCGAGCAGCCCCACAGCGCTCAGTGGAGCATCCGAAGAGCTCCAGTGATGGGTGCTCTGCTGCCGCCGGCTCCTGAATAGAAACACAGCTCCCATTGCAGCTAAGCCAGCAGCATCTGCCCTCCGCACTGCACAGCCTTGCACAGGACTCACCCTCCCCCGCCCCGGGAGGCCCTGGGAGGAGTGATGGGTTGGGGATGAAGTCAGTGCGGGGAAGGGAGCAAAGCCAGCGGGCTGCCAAGGGCCAGGCATGGCCTTGTGGCGGTGGGGGGCCCTGGACGGAGGCACCACGTTGTCAGGCGTCACCATGGTCGAGTCCTGCCCTGGCAGGGAGGACTCTGGACTCTCCCTAGCTGCAGCTGGAGAAGGACATCCTGTGGTTATGGCTGCTGGGGATCCAGAGTGGCAAGGGGTCCCGGTGAGCACCCGTCACAACCCCCAGCAAAGCCAGGCCATGGCTGCCCAGCGCCCACCAGAGACGGGCATTTCCCCTTCCTTCCACTTGGAATTTCTGCTTCTGTGAAAGCCTCAGCCCCGGTGTGACGCTCCCTGCTTCCCCCTGGGTTTCTCCTGCCTGGCCTGCCCAGCTGCCGCACCCCACCGAGGCCCCCTGAGGCTGGCCTGGAGCTTGCCCGGGGAGCAGGAGTGCTAGCACTGCTGAGTCACTTTGCTGCACTCGTGTTTCCATAGCGTTGGGGCTGTGTTTGCTGGAAGGGCCCGGCTGGGAATCGTGACTAATCTGTTCTCAAAACAAGCAGAAAAGAGCAGAAAGGTTTGCGCAAAGCCCTGGGGAGGGGGCTGAATCCCGGTCAGGGCTGCGAGAAGGAGGAGGAGGAGGAGGAGCTGAGATCGGCGCCAGCCGAGGGAGTGACGCCAGCTGCCCAGGGCACCGCACAAGCGTCAGGAGTGGAGCTCTCAGCATGCAGGGGCAGGACTGGGTCCCAAGGCCAAGGGGCAGCTGAGAGCCAGAGGGTTCAGTGCTTCCTCGTACCCCCATGCCCCGGCCACCCCACTGCTCTCCCCGGCACTGGCACATGGAGCTTCCCCGCAGCCCCCTCGCTAGCCCAGACGCCACGAACCTTAGAGCCAAGGTCACTCCTGGATCACACAGGCACAGGGCTCTGCCCCCCGGGAGCACAAGGCCCTGGGTCCTCGGCCAAGCTGCCCTTGGCTCGTCATTGAAACCTGCCCCGAGAACAGCACCTCTAATTCAGCACCACCACACGCCGGCTCTGGGTACAGCTCCCCAGCCAGCAGCCTCTCTCTTCTGGCCTCCCACAAACACAGCTCGGGGCAAGCCGGGAGCCAGGGGACTAAGAGGGGGAGGGAAGGGTCCCAGCCAGAACCCCCGTCAGAAAGGAGGGCACAGGGGTCGTGCAGCAGGGACGAAGTGCGGGGGGTCGTGTGGCAGGGACGGGGCGTTGGAGGGTCGTGTGGCAGGGATGGGGTGCGGGGGGACAGGGAGCGTAGCAGGGATGGGGCGCGGGGGGACAGGGAGCACAGCAGGGATAGGGGACAGGGTGCAGGGAGATGGGGCACGCGGGGACAGGGCGCATGGGGATGGGGTGCGGGGGGACAGGGAGCACAGCAGGGATAGGGGACAGGGCGCGTGGGGATGGAGTGTGGGGGGATAGGGAGCGTGGCAGGGATAGGGGACAGGGCGCAGGGAGATGGGGCACGCAGGGACGGTGCGTGGGGATGGGGTGCGGGGGGACGGAGCGTGGCAGGAATAGGGGACAGGGCGCATGGGGATAGGGCATGCAGGGACAGGGCGCGTGGGGATGGGGTGCGGGGGGACAGGGAGCACGGCAAGGATAGGGGACAGGGCGCGTGGGGATAGGGTGCAGGGGGACAGGAAGTGCGACAGGGATGGGGACAGGGCGCAGGGAGATGGGGCACGCAGGGACAGTGCACATGGGCATGGGGTGCGGGGGGACAGGGAGCGCGGCAGGGATAGGGGACAGGGTGCGTGGGGATAGGGTGCGGGGGGACAGGAAGTGCGACAGGGATGGGGACAGGGCGCAGGGAGATGGGGCACGCAGGGACAGGGCGCATGGGGATGGGGTGCAGGGGGACAGGGAGCACAGCAGGGATAGGGGACAGGGCGCAGGGAGATGGGGCATGCAGGGGACAGGGCGCGTGGGGACAGGGCGCGCGGGGACAGAGCCAGGTCAAGAGTTGTTCTCCCTGCGTCTCTTTTACCATCCATTAAAACGAAACAGCAACGTTCGAGAAGCACTAAGCGGACAGCAGTGTGAGTTTGCTCTGGCTGGAATCAGGCACCCATTGATTGGCTGTTATTAAAACCAGAGCTACCACCGCTGTCGGGAACTCGGCAGCCTGGCTTCCCTTGCTCAGTTACTGGAAAGGGCTCCACAGCATGTGTAAATGTTTGGGTGAGTGGCCCACAGCCCCGCACACGAGCACCTGGCCATGGCATTCAGACAGCTGGGGGGCTTGGCTTCCAAGGCCCAGTGCCCAGGCCACCACCAGATCCTTTTTTGGAGAGGGAGAGGGAGTGGGCTCATCCCAATCCCCAGGCACTGCCCCTCCTCCCCCGACCCTGGCAGCCTCCCTCTGCCACGTCTGTGCGCTCAGAGCTGCTCTTGCTCCCAACCCAGCTGCAGATCTTCATGCTGCAGGCGGCACCAGGGATGCACCAGGGCATGAACGGACAGGGCAGGAGCGCCTGCTGCTAGGCACCCATACAGCCCCAGGCCCACAGCCTGGGGAGAGGCCGGGACCACGTTCCCACTCACTCCCCCCACAGCTGCCCACAGGAGTACCACACCACACGCTGGCTGAGCCCAGGGCAGGCACCGCTAGGGCACCGCTTCCCTGGCTCCTGTCTATGGCTTGCGTGCGTGGCTGAAGCTGTTACCGGAGCCGGTCAAGTCATCGCTTCCAGCTCGGCAGGGGGCTGAGTCATGGCCTTGCAGGAATTCTGCCCAGGGGCTTTTCTGTCTGAGCGGCGGAATGTCGACATGAGCAGAGGGAAGTCAGGCTCCTCGCTGCCCTCGCCCTGGGCACGTGCGAGCACTGGGAGCATCTGCCTTCAGCCTTACACAACCTGCCAGGAGAGGTTCCTGTTCTCAGGCAGAGCAGCAAACCCACAGGAAACGCCCCCAAAGCCCTCTGGCTCCATCACAGGCAGCAGCTGCTGCAGGCCCTGGAGGGGAGCGACCCCCACGAGAGCACCGAGCTTCCCGAGCCAGGGGCACCGGGGCGTCTCACGTCGCCCCCCTCTAGTTCCCCCCAAGAAATGGGGAGACGCCCCCTGACACCTCCCCCAAGAGACATCCCACAGAGATGTGCTGGAGACCCCTCCCAGCACACACCCCATGGGGCTTCACTAGGGCAGCCAGTGGCTTCCAAGAACGCTCGGTGTGCTCAGTGCTGGGCAGCGCTGCCGGAGAGAAAGGGGCTGCACCGTCCCATCTCATCCGCTCTTCAGCCTAAGGCTACATCTACACTACAGGGGGGAGTCGATTTAAGATACGCAAATTCAGCTACGTGAATAGCGTAGCTGAATTCGACGTATTGCAGCCGACTTACCCCGTTGTGAGGACGGCGGCAAAATCGACTTCTGCCGCTTTTTGTCGGCGGCGCTTACTACCACCTCCGCTGGTGGAGTTAGAGCGCCGATTCGGGGATCGATTGTCGCGTCCCAACGGGACGCGATAAATCAATCCCCGAGAGGTCGATTTCTACCCGCCGATTCAGGCGGGTAGTATAGACCAGACCTAAGCTATAGGTGGGGGTGGGAGATACTGGAGCCACCACTCCCTGCCCCACCCCCCACCCCAGGCACAATCAGTCACTTCTCTACTGCTTTGCACCTCCACCCGCAGCACAACCGGTAATGTTGGCACCGGGGGCGCCCGGCGCCCACAGCGGGATCCCGGGCCAGGGGCTGCGACTTCACCTAACAGCTCAGCAGCCACACAGCCAGCGTCCCTTTGGGTGCAGCTAAGAGGGGCTATGGGGCCTGGTGCCACCGGTGAATTGCCCCAGGAGACGTCAGCCCAGTGTGGGGGAGGGGAGCCAGCTCTCTGCTCATCCCTGCAAGCCCACGCTGTGCTCAGGGGAGATCCATCCCCAGCATTTCAACCCACTGACGCTGCTGCCCGCAGGCTCCCGACTGGATCAGAGGCGCCCCCCCCTTTCCCTTTGCTAAGCTGCCCCTTCACCCCCCAGCAGAGTCAGGCTCCAGCAGCCCCTGCCATTGAAATCCCTCTGGGGCCACGGGCCACCGGCAGCAGCCTGGCTGCTGAGGCCTGGCATTTAGGATCAGCTCCCGCAGCAGAGCTCTTAGCCAGCCCAGCCCAGCAAAGTGGCTCTGGCCTGCGGGTGGCAGCCCAGCGCCCCCCAGATGAAGCCAGAACAACAGGCAGGTTGGGAGGGGAGAGGGACAGCGCCAGTAACTGCACCTGCAGTGCCATGCTCAGGAGATGCATTTGCTGTGCCATCAGCTCTAAGTGACCATGCACATCCTCTCACACCTAAGCTGGAGAAGCCGGGCTCTCTCCAAACTCAGCTCCAGGCACCAGGATTCCTGACTGCAGCATTCAGCACAGAAGGGAGAAGAGCAGCAGGCTGATGTGGGAAAGGAGGCATCTGGCTCTGGACAGAAGGACAATTCCCATGAAGACAAATGGCAAAGGCATCTCCATGCACTGGGGTTCTGCACTCGCCTCCTTGTCCTTCCCAAGGTACAATTCTGGAGCTAAGAGAAAACCAGAGTCCAAAACTCGGGCTGTCAGAGGCAGGACTAGGAACCAGGAGGGGAGTCTGGAGCCCGGCGACTTTGGGGAAAAGCAGGAGGAGGCAGGCAAAGTCCATGCAGAGCAGAGAGGAGAACCACCATTTCTTTGGGGCGAAGCTGCACGAGGCGGTTTCCCTGTAACCAGCACTGACCCGCCCTGCAGCCGCCCACCCTCCAAGCGAGGGATGCTGATGTGAGGGAGAGCCCAGAGCTCTGGCAGGTACAGCTCAGCTCAGTCTCCTCTCGGTTTCTGTCCACAGCAGAAACCTGCTTCAGAGGGAGAGCAGAGGGGTTTCCTGAAAAGGGGGAAACACATTCAAAGCAGGAACTGAGAAGTGTCGCCTTGCAAGAGCAGCGGCTTTTCCTCTAAGCCAGCCAGAGCCCCATCCTGCCACATGCCCCTGGGGCGGCCGGGGCAGTGCAGTGTGGCCCAGACAGCTCCCAGCATGCACTGCTCAGAAGCATGCTGGGCATACTGGGACATTCTGCCTTGGCGCCGCTCGTCTCCCATGTGGGCGCTAGTTCCTTGGGGCAGGGCCCCCCGGGGGGGGGCAAGTGGGACAATTTGCCCCGGTCCCCATGGGGGCCCCCACGAGAATATAGTATTCTATAGTATTGCAACTTTTTTTTTTATGGAAGGGGCCCCCGAAATTGCTTTGCCCCAGGCCCCCTGAATCCTCTGGGCGGCCCTGGGCAGGGCCCCTTGTTTTGTGTGTGCAACAGCCAGGCCCAGGGGTCCCTGGGAGATCCCCCAGGGTAGTCTCAGGGCTCAGGGAGGGGTCAGTCCCTGCTGCTTTCGTTGCAGAGCCGAGCTGCTCCGCGTGCCTCAGTCCCAGCCGCAGGAAGGCCGGGCGGGCTGCTGGGCCGGTAACAGCCTCGCCATGCAGACCCCGTGCACTGGCCTTGGCGGTGGCTTCCCTCCCCCATCCCTAGGGCCTGCCCCTGCCTTCCTAGCCCCTGTGCAGCAGCCAAGCAGCCCTGCTCTGCCAGACGGGGGGCTTGGACCTTGTGAGCTGCCCTTGACCTGTGCAGGGATTATTCTAGATAACCATTACATCCCCTGGTGCTTTGCCAACACAGGGTGATGTGGTGCCTAAGGCCAGGGTCCCAGAGAGGGGCTGCCCCAGTCTGTATTAGCTACAGGGGGTTGGGGTTTAGAGGGTGGCCCTTGGGGAGAAAGGGACGGAGGGGAGGGACAATGGGATACAGTGGACACGGGCGAGAGGCTGCGTGGCTGGAGGGATGGAGAGAGACGGGTCCAGCAGCCAGTGGCACTAGAGCCCTGCAGCACGAGGTGGGACATGGGAGGGAAGCCCTAAAGCCAGGAGCCAGGACATCTCCACCGAGGAGACTCAGGATTCGTGGAGTGGGGGGACCCATGGTTGCTAGCCAGCACTGGGGCCGGCTCACAAGGAAACGAGCTTCCAGAGGAAACTCAACAGCACAGCACGCAGTCAGAACCGGCCACTGCTCACAAGGCGGCCCAGAGAGACGGAAAGTCCTGGCACGTCTCCCCAGAAGGGAGCTCCCGCGCCAGCAGTCTGCCATGCAGGCTGTGGCAGTAACTGTAGAGTGCAAAGCGCAGCAGCGAGGGCTAGGCCCCTGTGCGCTTGCCAATGGACAGCCTGCGCTGTCTCCATCTTCCTCTCGTTCCCCCCAAGAGCTGCTCTGGGGGCACCGAAGGGAGGGAAGCGTCATCCCCCACTCTGTGCTCACCCCAAGCAGGGCGAGGGCGACGGCAGAAGGGACCTATGGCTGTCAGACTGATGCCTGAGGGCCAAGGGGAGCTTAGTCCTTGGGATACTTTCTGGGGACTGGGGTACAGGGACAATCCTGCACTGGCGCCCAGCCTGGACTCAAGGCCCCACACGGTGCATAGAAACCCTGCCCCAAGCACAATGACATCACCGCCCCCGACGTCCCACCCTCCCCGGCCCCAGTTCCAAGAAGGGACAAGAGACGCACTCCCTCCGCCCCCTCCCTGACCCCGCCAACACACAGAAAGGGGAAGGGAGGCTGTGTCCAAGGAAGAAACGAAAGAGAACATCAGCCTCTGACTGTGCCGCGCTCCTGCTCTGACACCCCAGCACAGCCCAAGGGCCCAGGGAGTGCAGGCACCACCTGACAGGAAGCAGATGTGTGGGAGGCGCGGGGCTCCTCAGTGGCTAAATACAGTCAGCTCAGCTGGCCCCGTTTCCACTAAAGCGAGGGTGCAGCGAGCAGGGGAGGGGGCGTGGAAACCTGCGCGGGCTGCACTAGTGAGAACCCCGGTCTGACGGGGCCGGCTGCGCTCCAGAGCGCACTATTGATCATGTTTCTGGTGAATTTGAGGCATTTCTCCTGACTCTTCCACACCCTTCCTGGAAACACTGCGCTGCCTTTCAGTCCTTGCTGGGGCGGGGGCTGGAAGTTCCACTGGTTCCCCAGCGCTTCAGTGATCACCACGTTGGCCAGGAGGCTCCTCTCGCACCCCCACCAGTTAGCACAACCCCCCGGCCTGGCACCCTGTGCTGCGGCTGAGAGCCCTTCAGTTCTGGGGGAGGGCTCGGACCTTCTGTGAAAAGCAATTCAACCCCCTGAGCTGTCCCTGGCTGTGGGTGGGCAGGGCCACGCTGGGACCACAAGCCCCGACTGTCGGTGACCAGGCTGTGGGCAGTCAGGCCAAGCGGCCAGAGCCAGAGCCAAGGGTCAGACCCAGGGGCTAGCACAGCTGCAGGCAAACTCTGTGAGCAGCCACTGAGCGGCTGCTGCTGCTGGGCTCAAGAGCCGATCTGCTGCCCCTTGCAGTCAATGGTGGTTGTGCCGATCAGGCAGCCTGCCCCAGGCCCTCTGCTCGTTACGTTGGCCAGAGACTGGCTCTGCAGCAGGCCCGGATTCCCGACATTGGGCTGGGGCGCGCTGGGAGCTCAGGGATCCGGGCTGGGGCGCGCCGGGAGCTCGGGGATCTAAGCTGGGGAGTGCCGGAAACTCGGGGATCCAGGCTGGGGAGCGCCGGGAGCTCGGGGATCCAGGCTGGGGAGCGCACGGAGCTCGGGGATCCAGGCTGGGGAGCGCAGGGAGCTCAGGTCTCCGGGCTGGGGCCCACCGGGAGCTCGGGGCTCCAGGCTGGGGCGCGCCGGG
>NC_048311.1:34369244-34375027 GCF_013100865.1 Trachemys scripta elegans
CAGGTTTTCTACCCTGGCTTTAACATCTCTCTAGGATTTCCCCCACCCCAGCATCACTGATCACTGGTAATTCCTGTCTATTCCTGGACAACTGGCCACAAGACAGATGGATACATACACCCTGCCAGGCATCGGGGCTGTTAGCCACCACTTCCAGCACCCAGAGACAAGCAGTATTAGCCCCACTTCATACAGAGTGAAGCACAAGGAGGGTTTAAGAACTGAGAAAAGAACCTGAGAGTCCTAACTCCTAGTCCCTTGCTCCAGCCCACTACCCCTGCAGCCCCCACCCCACTGCAGCTGGCTGGTCCCAGGTTGCCCACTGCAGCCTGGTAGTCCAGGGGTTCGCTCACCCTGTCCCCTGCCACAGGCAGCCCTAGCCTGAACCGAGGGGGACGAGACACCAGACCCGCTCACCTCCATTGCCCAGCCCCTCGCTCCCTGCTGGGCAGGCAGGCCTGGCACTGGCCCTTTAGTGAGAGGCACCGGAAGGAATCACTCCCTATAACGTGGAGATATTGTGCAAGGAGCTGCCACCCGCTCCTGGAAGCGCCAGGGAACCAAGGTGAGGAGGGAACCCTGACTGTAGGGGACACCTGGGCCAAGTGGCCTGCATCCTGGACATCTCACACCCCAGAAGGCGGCAGCACATTTCGGAGGGTGGCAGCTATGTGCCCCTCTCAGCAGCAGAGCACCAGGCACCCCCACCCAGCCTGCAGTAGCAGGCAGCAGCTGCCAACCGGTGCAGCTCCCGGAGGGGATACAAAACGCTCGTCTCCACCTAGTGGTCAGACCCACTTAGCAGGAGTGTCGCGAGGCAAAGCTAAGCCCCTGGCCTGCCCGGCACCCAGCCTCCGTGCCGGAATAACCAGGGGGTTAGGGCAGTGTTACCAGCACAAGTCCTACTACGGATGCCACTCTGCTGGGGCAAAGGTGGCTTGTAGCAGTACAATCTATTGCCTTAGGAATACACTACATGGAAGCACTGTTAGCCTGGTAGAACTGCGTCCACACTAGGGGAGGGGGGCATGTGTTCGTACAAGGCCTTCGACAGAGAAAAGCACATACAAGCAGAGCGGGAGGGGCCACCCCCTGCACTGGCAGGAGACCCAGGCTTCACATCACCACAAAACCAGCGTTAAATATACAGCAGGTTCCTTCACACATGTCCACACAGTTGCCCGTGTCACAGCGAGGGGTGGGAGATGCAGCCAGAGCTGAGTTAATCCAGGACGAGAAGCCATGTGCACGGTGCAGCGTTACTGATCTGGGACTGGCCGGGCAGCAAACGACACCCCGTATCTGAGTGAAGTGGCAGAACGTGGCTCCCCAAGTGGCACTTGGCTGAGATGCCAGGGCGAGCACTCATCCCTCATGAAAATGCTCCAGGCTCTTCACTGAGCACAGGGCTTCCAGACCCACCCGGATTCCAGAGTCCGCTGATGAATTCCACATAGCAAGGGGCCAAACTTGCTTTACCATCAATGCCAGTTCCTGACTGTAACGAAGTGGGATTGTTTTTAATGTTTCCTCTAAATACTGTGTGAGTGCCTCAGTTTCCCCTATGCATTTCTTAAGTCTCCAGTGTGCATATATGGCCGACAATGTGTCTCCTTGCAAAAAATGTCTAGGGCCCTTCCCCACTGCAAGGGAATAGCTAAAGGTGAACAAAAAGATCAGGTGACCTCCTGGCCCAGGAAAGAGACAAAGGCCAGAGAGGAGGGGCTGGAGGGGGTTTCAGTTTGAAGCTGGCTGGGGACAGGGAGTGAGTGCAGATGTGGGTGTCTGGCTTGCTGGGCCACAGAATGGACCCTGCTGAGGGGTCCTGTTCTTTGTACCTACAAGCTCTGTTTTAGACCGTGTCCCTGTCATCTAATAAACCTCTGTTCTACTGGCTGGCTAAGAGTCAAGTCTGACTGCGAAGTGGGGGTGCGTGCAGGACCCTCTGGCTGCCCCAGGACCCCGCCGGGGCAGACTCGCTGTGGGAAGCGCACGGAGCGGCATATGCTGAATGCGCCAAGGTCAGACCCAGGAGGTGAAGCCGTGTGAGCTCCTTGCCCTGAAGACAGTCTGCTCCAAGGGAGAGGAGGCTCCCCAAAGTCCTGACTGGCTTTGTGGGGAGCAGTCCCAGACTCTGGGACAATGACCATGGGATCTGCTAGGAGCCCACATGACCCAGCTGTTAGCAGAGTTGGTCTCCCCAGGGGGAGCAGACCTGTGCCCAGCCCACTGGGGCAGAGGGCTGTTGAGGGGGGGCTCCCATGCACACACATGCCCATGTTGCACCATTACCCATGGGCAGCAGCAGCTCTGAGCTGCAACGTTCATCCATCTCCCGCTCTCGCTTGCTGTAGGGAGCTGGGGTCAGAGTGCTTCATTTTAACCATTTCCTTCCCTGCCCGTAGCAGACACGAGCCGTAAGTGCTGGGTTCTAACGGGCCAGTCAAGTCTGAGTGGGAGGTAAAGTGCAGCCGTCCAGAGCGCTGCAGCTGTTCCTCTGCAGGGTTGGGGGGACTCGAAGCTGGGCTGCAGAATGTCTCATCTGCCCAACCCAGATCCCCTGCATGGACACAGCAAGAGCTTGGATCTCCTTGGGGTCACACGGGGTCTCTCCTCACGTCGGCCACGAGTGGACTGGGATGCAAAGCCTGTGGCCGCCTGGCCCTGCCTTACTGCCTACGGGTGAAAGCAGGTTGTCTGCAGCTGGGCTGCAGCGGAAGCTCGTTGCTTGGTAAGGCCATTTCTGCAAGGGAAAGTGAGCACCTGCCACTAGCGACTGTGTCAGTGAGCAGCTGCGCTGTGTGGCGAGAGACGGGTGGGGGTGGGATGGGAGGACTTGGCTGCTCTGGTTCCCCGAACCAACCAAACCACACTCAGGTGAAGAGAACAAACACACCCAGCCTGGATCCTTCCCCCAGCACCCAGCCGGCCCGTGCACCACTCAGCTGTGCACTGGGGCTCTGCTAGCCTATCAGCACATCACCCTAGGAAACCAGAGATAACAGGTCCCCACTTCCTGGCTCCTCCTTTCCTGGACAAACAGTTCACACACACACAAAACAGAGCAAAGCTCTGAGTTCAAAGGCTTCCGAGAAGGCTCCCTCTCAATGCAAATCTCTTCCAGCAAGCCCCAGGGGCGGCTCAGGTCAGATCGAGGGCCAGGGAGCTGGAGAATACAACTGGAGACACCAGCAAGATCCCACTGCCAGTGTGGTTCTCGCCTGGGCCCCATCCCACTGGGAGGATCCAATGCAGGGCAGCCCAGAAGGCTCCCTGAGGAAAGGGTCAGGGACTGGCCTGGCTCCTCTGACCAGGGGGAGGGAGCGAAGTAGAGTCCTGGAGCCTGGTCTGAGACTAGCCCAGACAGGCTGGGGAGACAGGGCCTGGCTCGGGGGAAGCAGCAGGGCCTGGTCCCTGCCTGGGCAGCCCTGCTAGAGCCCACTCCCCATCCCTTGCTCCGGCTGTGCTGGGAGGGACAGGGATAGTGAGGGGTTGGGGGGGGGGGGGGTCTGCCCTGGTGGAAGGGGGGATGGGCAGGGCGATGGGCTGAGCAGTAAGTGTATGCCACCCCCCACCCCCAAGCTCCTCTCTCCAGCACTCAGGCTCCGGGCAGGGCTGGCGGGAGGGAAGGGCTCTGGCCCTCAGAGCACTGCCCGGCCTGGGGCCTGGGACTCTCCTGGCTGGCTGAGTGCCGGCATGGTGGCCAGGGACAGGGACAGGGCAGCATGTGCAGGAGTGGCCCCCTGCCAAGACAGCACGGCCACCTGGCCACGCCGAGGCACAGACTTCCTGGAGGGCCAGGTGATTTGCTTGCCGCGATTTGCACGTGCAGCAGGACGGCTCTGCTGCCCTGGGGATCAGGAGGCTCTGCTGGGGCAGCCTGCGGCCAGACTAGCGGTGCCCCTCTTGTTTGGGAGGCAGGTTCCTAGCAGGGACATGGGGCCTAATGCGGCCCACATCTCCCTCCTCCATTGCAGCCCCTCCAGTTACGGACAAGTGACCAGCACTCTTCAGCTTGCCCCAAACGCACCACGGTCCCCAGCAGACACGTACGTTCAGCACCATCCCAGACAGCAGGGAGCTTGGCCTGAACCCACCACCACGCCAGGCAGTCTGCTGCACTGGGAGAGCCGCTTCTAGCCAGTCGGGGGGGTGGGGGGGCCACAGCAATGGGAGGGAAGGAGGGAGGCTGTGAAAGGAAGGGGGCTGGGAGTCAGGATATGACAGGGCTCAGTGGGGTTTGGGGAGGCTGCTTTATTTTGCTTTGCACTTTCCGTCATTACTGGAAACAAACAGCTGGCAGGGTCTCTGCAGACCTGCCTGCTGGGAAGTCATAGTCCTCCCCCCACCCCCGTCCCCTTTCCAGGATGCTAACTGCTAGGCTTGGCCTCACTGGGACTGCTTTATAGCTTCCCCTAGGAACCGAGTGGCTGCAGCTGCCCTCTACCTGCCAGGCTCCCAGCGAACAGCAGCAGGTCCCGGCTTGACAAAGCCATCCTGGGGCAGGTGTGTCAGGGGCCAGAGTCTCCCACTGACCCTGTGGTGGATCATTAACTCCCCAGCCACCCCTGAGCATTCCTGAGCGATTCCATGCCCTGGGGGCCCCTGGTCTGTGCTCCACACACACCCCCCACAGCTCGGTGCCTGCCCATCCAGGGCTCTGCGGGGCAGGTGTGGGGGGAAGCGCTCCCCCTTTCCATGCTCTCAGCACAGACCCTTCCCTGACGCGCTGCTGGCTGGGGCATCCAGTGGAGAGGAGGCTGCACCCTGTCCATTAACATCGGCTGATTTATCGAAATCCAAGGGCTGGGGCTGCCAGCGCCTCCTGCCAAACCTCATTAACAGCTGGCCAGGGAGCAAGGCAAACAGCCTGCACAGCAACAAGGAAATCCTTGTTTAAGCGTTTCTGGAGACACATTGCCCTTTCCCTCGTGTCCTGAGGAGGAGAGCAAGTCCCTGGCCAGGTGTTCCCGGCCCCCAGTACCCTGCCAGCCCATGTGCCCGCTGCCCACCACCAGGCACAGGGAATGAGGTGCAGAGAGATGGACTGGGGGACAGGATGGACTCAGACTTCACCAACCCACAGAGCAGGGGCTGCTCCTCGGGGTGGGGAGCAGCCACCTGAGGGAAGGGTACGCTGCAGACAGGAGGCTATTCGCTATGGTTCTGCGTGCTTTTCCTCTCAGGAACTGACCTCCAGGTGCCCCAGCGGACTGTGCTTGGCTGGGATGCCGGTGGCACTCTGGAAGCGATGCCCGAGTTACTGGGATCGAAGCTTTGGGTTTTGTTAGCAGCTGCTTGGTTCCAAGGCTTTGGGAGGGCAGCGATGCAGCAGCCCGCCCCCCCCGCTAGGAACCGAGAGCTCCCAGACGCCCTCCCCAAGTCAGCGGAGAAAACACCCAGCAAACTCCAGAAGGCCAGGCCAGGCCAGACGCCCAGAATTCCCCAGTGACAACAGTCCCAAACCTTCCGGCGTTTTTGTATGACAAATCCAAACCAGGGTGCAGGGCTCAAGCTCCCGCTCCAGGCACTAACTCAGGCAGGCTGGAGAGCTCGGTGCCAGCTCCCCACCAGCTCCCCGCCAGCCCCAGCCCACAGCAGGGATGCTACACTCAGCCGCACCGAGGCACGGCCTCGGGCCCCCAGCCTGGCTGGATCCCATATACCCCAGGGCAAGGAGCGGAACAAGAGCACAAGAGAATTCCCTGTGATCAATAGAGATACCCAGGGCTGCCCATTGAACCATGGCTGGGAAGTGACCTGGGGTGATTCTGCCAGCAGGG
>NC_048311.1:34376216-34394634 GCF_013100865.1 Trachemys scripta elegans
CTTGAGAAGCCATGGTTCAAATAGCCCGGCACACACACAGCTCATTGGCCACGTGCTCCCTCGTGCTGGGCTGCTGCTGCCCTCCAGACACGCTGCTCTCTGTGCAGCGGGGGAAGCCGGGCACCAGGCCCCTAGCGCTACCTCCCCTGCAGCCAGGGCTGCTGAGTACACGTGTGGCTCTGGTAACAATTCATCTCTGCACACGCATCCCACGAAGATAATCTCCTCTTCCAAGCACGCAGGAGGGTAACCAGCCTGTCCCTGATGGACACGATGCCGGGAAGTCATGTGACTTGCCACGCAGCTCTAATGAATGGGGCTGGAGAGGGAGTGGAGATGCCGTAGAGGAATCCCTGCCAGCCCGAGCTCTCGTGCACAGCCACCCTCGCATTGCCGGGACAGCTTCAGCTTCCCTGCCCCGGCCTCTGTTCTTCCAAGCCCCTGGTGCACAAGGCGGCCGGTCGGACCCTGCTGCCCCAGGGAACTCAGAGCACAGCCGCGCTACACTCACTGAGCTCCCCCAGCCAGCTGCACCCCACTGGCCCTCGGGGGGTGAGGGGGGCTGGGTGCTCTGTCCCCCTCGCTGTGGAGGCGCCAGCAGGCAGTGCGAGATTAATGCAATCTCAGAGCTCCCCTCGCCCCACACTGGACAGCAATCATCAGCACAATCACTTTCCAGCAACCCATGTAGAACGGGCCCCCTGCCAGAGCCACTGACCTGGCCATCTGCTGGGCCCACAGGGCCAGACTTTGACCTGACAGCAGGAGAAAGGCAGCTAACTGGATACTGGGATGGTTAACAGGGAGGACTGACTGGCAGATGGATGCCTGAGGCTGCGATCTCAGCAGCCAAGCAGGGCTGGGCTGGGTCAGTACAGAGCACGCCGGAAGGGGAGGCCGTGATTCAGCAGGTGGCATGCTTACCTCACAGCCAGAACTAACTTGCTGCCCACGATGTGGCACTAGGGGCTACCATGCCACACAGGGTACCAGTTCCTGGGGGACATCCCCCCAGCCTGATTGCCGGCTCACTATGGATCCCAGGCACTTTAACAAGAGTCAGTGTTTGCTCCAGTACCCTTTCTGCCCACTAACCCCAGGCAGTCTCCACTGGATACAGGAGTCTTCATTTCCCATCCTCAGCCATTGGTGCGTGATCCAGTTATTAACAGGCAGATGTGTTCCACCCCAGAGGTGGCAGGGAGGCAAGCCCTGTGCTTATTTATTCTGTGGATTTTACACTCCCGTTGCCATGCCAGATGGGCACCCAGCACAGACTCAAGGTTACACAGAGAATTAAACAGCCCACAGGCGCTGGCACAGAGACCCCACGAAAAACACCTCTCCAGCAGCGGCCCGGGGCAAAGCAGTGCATGGCCAGCAGCCGTGGGTGGCTGGGTGGCTACAGGGAGTGCCCAGGCAGGGTCGAGCCCAGAGCGCCGGTGTCCATCTCTCCGCAGCACACGGAGAGGGGCCTACGCTCACATTCAGCGACATCCGTCCACCCCCTCATGTGGCTCAGGATTTATTTTATCATCTTCGGAAAAGCATTTACTGCCAATGAACAGCAAATTAATTCTCCTCAAAGACCTCTCAATTATTCATCCCAGGCCACAGAGAAAACAATTACAGCACTTCCCTCGGGCTGCTGAGACTCTCCGCCAGCCGGCCACGGGCTGCAGTGCAAACTCCACCTTGCCCAGCCCCTGCAGCCCTCCCTGTGAGCGGGGACACCCACATCACCCCTGGCTGTACGGGTGAGCTGCCACCCGGAGCTGCAGAACATTGAGCACCTGCCCGGGTGGGGTTTATCCCCGGGGGAACATCCCTGACTCTGCAGGGTGATGCCATCCCTGCAGCCTTCCCTCTCGCAGCATCAGGCCCAGCTTCCCNTTGTTGCGGATTGTGGGGGAGTTAGGGCCCTGCACCCCTCTTCCCGAGATTCACTGCGACTCTCAACCAGCCAGTAAAGCAGAAGGTTTATTTAAGGACAGGAACACAGTCTCAAGCAGAGCGTGTAGGTACGACCAGACCCCCTCAATTAGGTCCCTCTGGGAGGTTCAGGGAGCTTAGACCCCAGCTTGGGGTTCCCTGCGTTGCACCACCCAGCCCAAACCGAAACTAAACTCCCAGCCCCTCCCGCTGCTCCTCTCCTTTGTTCAGTCTCCCGGGCAGAAGGTGTTAATTCTCCCCACCCCCGTTCCTGGCTCAGGTTACAGCTCAGGTAGCTTCCTTCAAGGGAAGTCCCACATCCCCACTGCAATCCCCCTGCAACATTCCCAGGTCAAATCTGCCCTGCTCCCAGCTCCGTCACAACCATAATGCAGACACTGGGCTCTTCTGTAGCCTGCCTCTCCAATCAGAGCGACTGGTTCCCCGGAGGCCACTAGTCAACTCAAAGCCCAGACACAGAGTATGAAACAAGCATCTGCCGTGCCAGCCGTGGGCGTAAGCTCTTTGTCCCGCTGGCTTCTCCCAGGGTTAGCCCCTGGCAGCTCAGCGTTAGCCCCTTGGCTCGCAAAGGGAGCGTCCACACTTCCCTCTGCTGCTCCCTGAGGCCACATACCCTGTTCCTTCCTCCCAGGAAAGGCTGGCAGGGACCGCCGGGTGCTCCCTGTTCTCGAGATGGGGCCTCTCGCCCTCCTTGTTACAGCAGAGGATGGTTCTGGTGTAGCCCAGACCTGGAGACCCGCCTAGACTATAGCCAGCGCATGCACTGCCCACCCTGCATCTCCCCCGTTGAGTACTCCAGGAGGTGAGGGCAGCCATGACCCCACTTCTCTAGTACATCTCAAGCAGGTTGTGTGGGAGGGCATTCCCTCTCCACTCCTCACCCCCCGAATATTGTCACTGGGCCCCTGTCCCGTGACCCTCCCTGGCCACCCCTGACATGCCACCTGAGTCAACTGAACAACATCCTCTACCAGTCTGCCTGTGCACCCCTCCCTTTCCTCGCCCCCTGCCCAACACCTGGCGGGAGGAGGTGCTGCTATCAGCAGAGGGTGGGGAGCCCCGGGGGGGCAGCCTGTACTGCACTCCGGTTCCACGGCCCAGTGGGAATATTAGCTGGCAGCTCCTCCATGGAGCTGTGAGCATGGGCGCGTATGTGGCACGGTTCACGGAATCTCCTGAGGCCTGTCCCTCCTGCGGGGAGAGGGAGACCCTGGTGCTCAGAGTGTGGCAGGCTGCAGCCCCTCTTCCAGCTTCTCCAGAACCCCTCACTGAGATTGTGGCTGCACCACTCCCCCCACCTCCCCATTTACACGTCCCACAAGGTCATGAGACCTCTCGCCAGCCGCCTCCTGGCGTGAGCAAAGACGGCCATCCCTCACACCAGGAGGGGGAGGCTGGAGGGGGCTTGGGGTCTATGGGGCCTGGGTAAGTCACAGCTCCGGCGGAGTGCCTCTGGGCAGTGCCTGCTGACTCTGGCACCTCAGAGGAGCAGCGGGCGCTGCCCAGGCTTCTCTGCTCCGTGTCCCCCCTGGGTCCCTGATTTCAACCTCTGACCCTCACTCCCATTTCCGGTTTTTCATCTGTTGCCCCAAGAGTTCATTTTGGCCTGTGTTCTGTGGTTCCTCCCCTTGGCTGAGGGACCGGCCCTTCAGTTCTGGCTGGGCCTAGACCCGCCCGTCCCACCAGCCGCTCGCTCTAGGTCCGAGCCCTGAGCTTTCCCAGGGGCTCTGAGCAGCTGGGAGCGGACTCACCACAAGGACGTCAGCAAGCCCTGTCCCACTAGCCTCTTCCCTGCAGCTCTGGGTGACGACTGTGACTGCTCCGGATTTACTCTGCTCCCTCCCCAGCTCCCCCACCCAGGGCTGGGACAAGCAGCTGGCTTGGGGAGGGCCAGAGAGACAGACCTGTTGCATCTCTTAAGATGAGCAAGGTTCCCACAAGGCAAAGTACCAACAACAACCCTGCTTCCCAGCGCCAGACCGGCTGCTGCTCTCCCTGGCTGGCTTGCAGGCTCTGCCCGGCGCCGAGGGGTTAAGCAACACGCCGGGTCCCCACCCCCACACACTAGACAGCTGGGGGACGGGCCTGTCGGGAAGCCTGGATTTCTGCAGTGGTTTTACTGGAAAAGTTGTTGCCGAAGGTGGGGGGGTCACCATGGCAACGCCAGCAGCAGTGACAGGTTAGCTGGTGGTGTCCTTCCCTCCCAAAGCTCTGGCCCCAGCAGCAGGGAGGGAGACATTGGCTCCTCCACAGGGGCCCGGGGGAGCCAGGCACACAGGCAACAGGACGGGACACGGGGCAGTTAGCTGGGCCGGGGCACTCCACAGCCCCCCTTCACAGGGATCTCCAGGCAGGCCTAGCCCCCCCCACACCCCAAAGCTGCAGCAGCCCTCACACCTAGGCCGGACAACGCCAATGGCCGATGTAACAGTCAGCAAATGCTGCCCGTGCCCCACTGCTCCGGGACCTCCCACACCCTCTCCCATCTGCCAGTGGCAGAGGGACAGATAGCCGGGCCCTGCCCCCTCCCCCCATGCCATCCTCCATCCCACATCCAAATAAACTCACTTCCCCCACCCTCATCCCTGCCTCTGCACCTCCGCCCAGCTCCATGCCCTGCCATCAGCTCCCTCTGGCCCAGGCCCTGCGCCAGTCCCACTGCTGCAGTCAGAGCCAGACCAGCTGTCATGGGCGGCAAAGCCGCCAAGCCCCACTGCTGCCCCCACAGCTAGCCCCAGAGCCGCCAGGAAGAGCAGCGTGCTGGTGCCTGCTGCCCCGTTTGAATTAGCCTGGGCAATGGGCGGGTGGCCTCCCCCCAAACTGGTGCTCCCACTCATCAGAATCCATGCCAGAGCCACCATTTTGGAGTGTCCCTCCCTGGGCAGGCAGCAGGGACCAGCGCATGGCTCTTTCTAAACTAGCTTCCAGCCCGCCGCAAACAATGGCGCAGCCTGCCCCAGGCACGTGTTGTGTGGCCAAGCATCCCTGAGCATGGCCCCCGAGCAGGTATTCCTCTGCCAGTGCCATCTGCGCCTCCCCCTGCTATTCGGGGGCCCCGCCCTCCTATGTAACTGAGTCAGGCATGGGGCCCCCTCACTGCCCCACGGCCACAGCTGATGAAATCGCATGGGTTGCATGGGTTAACGCTGCCCCTGGCCAACAGTCCCCACCTTTACAGGGCTCCTAGGGAACCCACACTCACCAGTCCTGCAATGCCTTTGCAAAAGCCCGTCACATTTGAGCATGCCTAGAAGTGGCTGGTTGTTGTAGGAGTTGTCATAGGATAACAGGGAAGGTGCTCTCATGGACTGGTAACTGGTTAAAAAATAGGAAACAAAGAGTAGGAATAAATGGTCAGTTTTCAGAATGGAGAGAGGTAAATAGTGGTGTCCCCCAGGGGTCTGTACTGGGCCCAGTCCTATTTAACCTATCCATAAATTATCTGGAAAAGGGGGTAAACAGTGAGGTGGCAAAATTTGCAGATGATACAAAACTGCTCAAGATAGGTAAGTCCCAGGCAGACTGCGAAGAGCTACAAAGGGATCTCACAAAACCGGGTGACTGGGCAACAAACTGGCAGATGAAATTCAATGTTGATAAATGCAAAGTAGTGCACATTGGAAAACATAATCCCAACAATACATATAACTGTCACCACTCAAGAAAGAGATCTTGGAATCATTGTGGATAGTTCTCTGAAACCATCTACTCAATGTGCAGTGGGCGTGGAAGTCAAAAAAGTGAACAGAATGTTGGGAATCATTAAGAAAGGGATAGATAAGACAGAAAATATCATGTTGCCTCTATATAAATCCATGGTACACCCACATCTTGAATACTGCCTGCAGATGTGGTTGCCCCATCTCAAAAAAGATATATTGGAATTGGAAAAGGTTCAGAAAAGGGCAACAAAAATGATGAAGGGTATGGAACAGCTGCCATATGAGGAGAGATTAAGAAGACGGACTTTTCAGCTTGGAAAAGAGATGACTAAAGGGGATATGATAGAGGTCTATACAATCATGACTGGTGTGGAGAAAATAAATAAGGAAGTATTATTTACTCCTTCTCATAACACAAGAACTAGGGGTCTCCAAATGAAATTAATAGTCCGCAAATTTAAAACAAACTGAAGGAAGTATTTCTTCACAAAACGCACAGTCAACCTGTGGATGTTCTGAAGTCCAAGACTATAACAGGGTTCAAAAAAGAACTATGTAAGTTCATGGAGGATAGATCCATCAATGGCTATTAGCCAGGATGGGCAGGGATGGTGTCCCAAGTCTCTGTTTGCCAGAAGCTGGGAATGGGCGACAGGGGATGGATCACTTGATGATTCCCTGTTCTGTTCATTCCCTCTGGGGTACCTGGCATTGGCCACTGTCGGCAGACAGAATACTGGGCTAGATGGACCTTTGGTCTGACCCAGTGTGGCCATTATTATGTTCGTCTGAGTTTTCGACCCCACCCTGTAGGGATTGCAGCCACTGGGCATGCTCCACTGCTGTTGGGAAATATAGTTTGTTTCCATAGCCTCCTCTTGCTGTGGGCCACTGAGCAGATTTGTCCACCTGCTCCGGCCTCTCTCAGCCCCACAGCGCTCTCTCCGGCCTGCCCTGGGCTCTCCCAGCCCCACAGCGCTCTCTCCAGCCCGCCCTGACCTCTCCCAGCCCCACAGCGCTCTCTCCAGCCTGCCCTGGGCTCTCCCAGCCCCACAGCGCTCTCTCCAGCCCGCCCTGACCTCTCCCAGCCCCACAGCGCTCTCTCCGGCCAGCCCCACTCTAGCTCTGCCTATCTCTGCAAGATTCTTCACAGAAAATCAACACTTTTTAGAATTACCCCCACAGCTGAAGGATGAATTAGGCAGCACAATTCATAAATGCACTTTATTTAGGTCTTTGCTTCCAACTTAGTTATTTGCATATTAGAAGACATCTGACAATGAAAACCATAAATACCAATACAGGTCTGGTTTTAGAAAACAAAAAGAAAAAGACATTTTTATTATAAACTGCCTCCAAAGATCCTAAGCATCAGAAATGATCATTTGTAAACTTCCTGATCAACCCCCGCAGACTGAAGTAGAAACACAATAACTGCATGTCAATTCTGGGCTGAATCTGTTCATGTGTCAAGGTTTAAATCAGGAAAATGAGTTGTGCAGTACCACTGAAGGAGTAGCTAATATCTCCAGAGAAACTTGAAACCAGCTCAACTGAAGACCCTGTCAGATGAGCTACAGATCAACAAAGCCAAAGATCCTATAAATGATCTGAAAACCCCGCAAAGGCCCTGTAGATGAGCAGGTCCACAATGAAGCAGGTCAAAGCAGTCTTCCTGCTGAAACGGGTCTGAAGTTCTCATCTGATAAGATTCAGCTTTATCACCTGAGCAATCGTGTATGCTTGTACAGATGGCCCTTGCCAGCCCACTGAGAGTGATGTGTCGAAAAGACAGTTTCCTTTTCTTCCTACAAACTGCCATTTTTCATCTGCATTTTACAGACTGAAAAATGCACTGCATGACGATTTGCATGTCATGTGGCTAGATCCTCAGATTATGCATCCTGTCACATTTATTGGTTGCTCAGGGATACAGAAACTTGAAAAATCAACCTGGGTACCAGGTTTCAATGACTGGAAGAATATGCACAAGTCAATGTCTGTTCATGGGAGGAGCATTCACATGTGGCCGCTCTGCCATTTACGAAGGGTCACGGTATCGGTGCATGTTTGGATACACAAACACCTGATAAGATTAGGAAATGGCAAGAAATACTACAAACATTGCTTGACCTTGTCAAAACTAGAGCTAGTTTAGGTCTCCCCTTCCATGGCTAGCCCGTAAAGTGCTGGAGAGCAACAATTGGGGCATTTACTTGAGCATCTTTAAGCTATTTGCTGGACATAATCCAACTTTTGCCCAATCAAGCAGGGATAGTCAATAGACGGACCCGGCCCACCAGACGCTTTTAAACAGACCCTGAAATCTTTTTATTTACTTATTATCATCATTATTGGGTTTTTTTATTATTATTCTTTTCTCTGGAATCTGGACCTTGACTAGACCTGGACCAAGAAATTTGGACCTTGACAAAAATATAATTTACTACCTCTGGATGTATCAGTGACACCAAGAGAATCAAATACTTGAGCAAGACATTACTGATGAACTTATAAATTGCTTAGCATCAGAAGCCAGGAGGCACATACTTAATAGCGGCAAAGAAGCTACATTTTTTATTGTCATTGCAGATGCAACCGTGGATATTAGCCATGCGGATCAAATGGCCATTGTGCTTTGATTTCCTATTTGGTTTCAAAATGGTTCCTCTATCCCAGGCAATTTCAAAATATAACTTTAGAAGAGGCAAAGAAGGAAGTTCTTAAACTCATGAGGAAATACTCATCTTCTTCTTTAGACTTGGTTTATGAGATTTTGTCTTTCAAGATGTGTTATTTACAAAGGACGCAGAAGGGATCAGTTTGTCACTGGGCGTCCAGAGCTACTTGAATTTCAGTGTCAGGTTCTCTTGATGACGTTTTTCCAGCAATGGAAGCGTTGTGTTGACTGTTTCTCACCATTCCTGTTGGAGTGGCTAGTGCTGAACATATAAAGAGCACATTAAGACGTGTAAAAAGCATGTGTGCTCAGCACTGTCACAGACACGGCTGAGTGACCTTGCTCTAGTCTCCTTGCAGCTGAGAAAGGCGAGACAGCAAGGTTGGAGCAGGGGGGCATCGCTGAACAATTTGCCAAGTGGTGTGAGGTTCCAATAACCGGAAATACACAAGCCAGCACAATCCGGCTTAGATTCTGCTTTTATTGTGATTTTTGTTTTATGTTTATTTTTAACATTTTATGTTTCAGAAGCCTCAGGTGCTGTGACATGCTGCCTGTCTGCTGACCAGGCACCTGGGGCTAGTTCAGGACGTGGGCTTTGCCATCGCACTGCTGATGCTTCAGGATTTCCCAGATAGGAACGGGGGGTGGGGGAGTGAGCCGCCTGCTGCTCCCTATGTGGATAACTTGGAGGCGATAGCCCTTCTCTCTGCCCCAGTCCTGGGAGCTGATGATGGGGGTGCCCAGGCCAAGTCACTTCTTACCAGGGCAGGCATGCTGCAGACCTTTGTCCTTTGTCCAGTCCTTTGTCCCTTCCAGCCGTGCATTCATGGAGTGGCATGGGGGGGCGGGGTTGCACAGCCATTCGCTATGGAACTATTTCACTTCCAGTTTCAAGGACTCTCCGTCCCGTAGCTCTGCTGCAGGTCTGGCTGGCTCTTTCCAGCCTCACACCAATTAATCCTGTGGATTTCTGCAGTCACTGGCAGCTGTTATCAGTGGCCCTTTGCCATATCCTAGCTGGTTCCTGGCCCACAGACCACCAGGGTTTGAACTGCTCTTTATGAGCTGAAGCAGCTGGCTCGCAGACCAGGGAGACGGCTGGGAACCGGGACTCCAAGCATCCTCTTAACAGGAGTGCCATGTGGGCATGCCAGAGCGCCTGGCCTGAGGCCAAGAGGCTGCAGCCATTTCTCCAGAGCGGTCTCTGCAATGAGGCTGGTCCATTCTTTCAGGCCAGGGGCTGGGCTGCTCTCACTGGCTCTGGTGAATGCAAGAGCCTTGGGGGCTGGGATTCTGCCCTGCTGGGTTTGTCGTTGGGGCCGTTCCTGAGAAGGATGCCCAGCGCGTTTGGGTCCCCTAAAGGCCACCATCTACCACCCACGCCCTGCCCCTCCCCCTCCAGCTGTGTACAGCCAGCAGCACGGCTCTGGGCCCTGTGGGTGGGCATTGCTAATGCCTCACCTAGGCAGGGCAGGGGGCAGCCTCCCTTCCCCAGGCAGAGGTGCCAGCCCTCCTGCGTGAGGCTCCCACACAGCTCACAGCCCCGGCTGGCTCAGTCTCTGCTCCGGCGCGTTGCTGGCTGCCTGCCTTATCCTGCCTTCCTGGGGCTGAGCAGTCTCACACTGGGATGGGGTCCAAGAAGAGGATCTCTCCCTGAATTCCCAGCCATGCCCTCTCCTTGGAAGCCTCGTGCCACAGCATTTTCCCAACACAGCACCAGCCTGTCCTTCCAGCTACAGCAGCACCAGGCCAGGGTACCGCAGTGCCCAGCCGGGCTCTTCAGCCACCTGACCTCAGCCTGCCAGCAGCACTGGTGGCCTTGCTCCTGCCCAGTGAATTTGATGCTGGCTGCCTCTGACGTGCCTGTCACGGGGTCCCCGGGAGATGCTCTGGAACGGCTCCCTACGAAGCCAGGCAAGACTCTGCGGGAACCTCCTCTCTGGGAGCAGACTGTCTTCAGGAAAGAAGCTCACACGACTTCACCTTCCTGGGTCTGACCCCGGAGCATTGAGCATCCTCTGCCCCCCGTGTGCTTCCCACAGCCAGGGCTGGCTCCAGGGTTTTGGCCGCCCCAAGCAGCCAAACAAACAACAACAACAAAACCAAAAAAAAGCCGCGATCGCAATCTGCGGCGGCAATTCGGCGGAAGGTCCTTCGCTCTGAGCAGGAGTGAGGGACTGTCCACTGAATTGCTGCCAAACAGCTGGACGTGCCGCCCCTCTGCTTGGTAAGCTGGTGCCTGGAGCTGGCCCTGCCCACAGCGAGTACCCACAGGCGGGGTCCCGGGGAAGCCTCAGGGCCCTGCTCCCCAATTCCACAGTCAGACCTGACTCTCAGCCAGCCAGTAAAACAGAAGGTTTATTAGATGACAGGAGCATGGTCTAAAACGGAGCTTGTAGATACAGGAAACAGGACCCCTAAGTCAGGTCCATCTTGGGGAGGCAGGATGACCAGAGCCCCCCCATTTCCCCAGCCAGCTCCAACAAACTCCCTCCAGACTTCTCACTCAGCCTCCCTGCCCCACCCTACCCCCCAGCTCCTCCTCCAGCCTTTGTCCAGTTTCCGGGCAGAGGTGTCACCTGGCTCCAACCCCCGTCCTGGGTTCGCATGTTACATGCTCAGGTATCTTCCCTCAAGGAAAGTCTCCCATCCCCAATGCAGACAGTCCCAGCCAAACTCCCCTGCAACCTTCCCAGGTCCATACTCCCCACTCCCTGCTGTGTCACAGGCACACACCCAGGAGTCAAAGAAAACATTAAGAACATTCCCACTTCGTCACAGTGCCGGATTCGTCTAGAGAGAGCCCTGTCTGCTTGCCAAGCCTTTGATGGGCAGGGAGCAGAATACATTCCAGGAATCCTCCCTGAGGCGCATCCTGCATGGGATTGGGAATTTGTTGTGGGGCTGCTTCCCTACAACCTGTGTCTGCCCCAGCCCAGCCCTCCCACTGCTCAAAAACCTGCTCTGTCTGCCATGGGACTTCCCCTCCACAGAGATCTTTGTAAGTGGGGAGACAATGACAATCTCCTCTTCCCATCTCTGCTGAGAAAGCCAGTGCTGGCCTGCTAGGCTCTGTGACCCACAGCTGGGATGCGTCCGGATGTCGCGTGGCACCTCATCAGGGGAGGGGGGAACTGTCAGCCCCTCAGCCAGGCAGCGAGGACCCATCCCTGGGGCAAAATGTCCAGGCCAGGAGCCAGCCCAGCAGCAAAGTGGGGGGATCTCATGCTGGAGGGCCCAACACGCTGATCCCTGGGTCACAGTGAGCAATTAGCCAACCGGGCTCCACTCCTGCAGTCAGCCGGATTCCACGGGAGGCAGGCGTCCCTCCAGCCACGCGCTCTGATAGCTGCCCCACGTCACGGCAAGGCCCAGACACTAGCCAGGAGCCGAGTGTGCAAAGCGGCTGAACTTCCCGTCCTTCCCGGCACCACGCTGCACCTCTGCTGAGTGGGAATCACCCGATGCCCAGGCACCTGCATCAGCCATGACTGATCTGACTCTCCGTTTACCCTCGGGCTTGTGCAAACAGCTCTCAGGGGCAACCTGCTCCAGCCCCCAGAGCTCGACAAGCCTGTTCCCTGGCAACTGGCACAGGGGTCAGAGCGGCACAGGAGAGAGACGGACATGGAGCATGCGGGAAGAGCTAAAACAATAACAATAAAGAGTCCTTGTAGGACCCTTGCAGCAGCCACCCCCCTCATCAGCCAGCCCCTCCTGCCAGCCCCACTCCGCCAGCCCCTGCTGCAGGCCCCGCTTCGTCACCCCCTGCCACCATCCCCCACTCCCCCAGCCCTGCAGCCCCTCCTGTCTTTTCATTAACTCCCCCTGCCCCCACCAGTAGGTAGGTGACACTCAGGGCTGCCAATTCTTCCAGACTTATTAAGGGGATTTAGGCCCCTGCTGCAGGAGCTCTCAGCCCACATCTCCCGTGCCCACGCGTGGCCCTGGGCAGGCTGAAGGCTGCCACCAAAGTTGGGCTCAAAACACCTGACCAGGGGTTTCCCTGTTAAGATTTGCTCATGTTACCCTGCCAACCCCAGCAAATCCGTGGAGCCAGTGGGCTGTTCGGCCCTTGCCTGTGCCCACGCAGCCATTCTCCTGGTACCGACTAGGCCAAGAGGCAGTGTGTGCCAGGGAAGCCTCCCGCGCCCTCCCCCGGGAGGAACCCCAGGGACATGTGTGGAGTGGAGAAGGGCCCCTCGTCTGTGATGTGCCCTATTCACACCCACAGCTCCAGCCCCTCCCGGGAAGGGTCTTTGCCCCCGTGGAAGAGGCACGAGGCTGCAGCTGAGACAGGAGAAGCATCTCTGTGGGCTCTGGGAATCCCCGGGGAGGCTGTCTGTTCCAGTTAAAAGGGAGGGACCCTCAAGTCTGCCCAGCCAGGGTAAGGATTGTGCTGTTTGGGAAAAGCCAAGCAACTGATTTTAGCCCCTGGGAGGCCAGCCACGCAGAAGGACCTCACCCCCAGCAGCAGTGACACATTCCCCAAGAGGCAAAGCAGGCGGAGACCAAAGCTTGCAGGTGGCGGCGACAAGACACAACCCTTAGCGAGCCCCCCGCCTTGTCACCCTGCAGCCCCCGCTGGGAAGGACTTTCCCTGCAGCTGCCCCGAGAAGGCATCGCAGGGGAAATTGCCCCTAGGTGTGCATGGCTCTGCAGGCCTGGCCGTGCCAAGCTCCGAGGGCCCCCCCTCAGAGGTGGCTGCAGCACAGTCTCGGGGATGAGCTCTTCAAGAGGGAAGGGGACAGCACAGATCTCCTGTGTCCGGCCAAAGCAATGCGGCCGGGGCCCAGCCAGAGCCAGCATGGAGGGAGCGTGGTGGGTGCTGACCACGATGAAGGTGATCAGTGCAGCTGGTGGAGCAGACCTGGCCCCACAAGGAGCCCAGCAAAGCCAGCACCTGGGAGCAGAGGGCACTGGCGGCCAGCATGATCTCAGAGCTTTGGCACCCTCAGCTGTTACCTCATGGCTGAGGTGGCCGCTGTGGGCAAGGACTCCTCCGTGAGCCGCCTCCCCTGTAAAGTCGTTTCCTGCATGGCTGCCAAGACCATGGCTGATCTGGGCAGGGAGTGCGGAGCATTCGCAGTGGCACTGAGTGGCAGCACAACACCAGCTCCCCACGGGCCTCAGCTGGCACTCCTTACCTCGGAATTCTCGCAGTGGTGCCCTGCCCGTGCTAGCTGAGACGTGCCTGGAGCAGGCTCACGACACAGCGAGAGGGCTGAGGCAGCAGTCGCCTGCTTCTTGTAGCCATGGCTGCCTGAATTCGTCCCTGGCGTGGTGTGGAGACTGCTGCAGCAAGCAAGGGAGGGGCGATGCCTCCCCTCCCTAGGGCTGCTGGGGCTGATTCGGCCGTGAGGGCTGCCCTATTTTGTGCCCCAGCAGCCCTTTGAGGTGCTGTGACATTGGAGAACAGCCAGGGCGTAGAGCCACCCCGCCCACTCTAGGCCATGGCTCCTGCGTCTGACGAGGAGGGGAGTGGGGGCTGCTTGGCGCTGGCTTTGCAGTGACTCAGGCTGAAAACGGCCCCTCGATCCAGCGAGGCCCATGTTTAACTGGAACTAGGTGAACTGCACCATGGCAAGGCAAGTGAGTCACATCCAAAGTCCAACAGGCCGTTCCCCAGAAGCGAGCAGCCACCGTTGGAAAGCAGGTGAGGCGTGTACAGTCCTGCCTCCTGCTCTGGACTGCTCCTTGCCCTACCCCTAGTCGCCCCACTTCCCCGTCAGCACACTCTGCACTTCCTGGCCTGCTGTGTAACTGACCCACAGCCCAGCGCTTACTGGAAGAGGAAGCTGCTGGGAAGGTAGAGTGTGTGATGGAGGAAGCTTTGGAGAGGAGAGGGGAGCCAGCGGGCAGAGCTGACCATGTTCCCAAGTCCAGGACCAGTAACGGGAAGCGGCTGCTCTCAGTGACGGTAAATCAGATCGCAGAGATTAGAGGCCTTTCTGCCTAATCACAGGCAGCTCGAAGTTGGAGGACAAGTTACTGGAACAAAGAGGAAATAGAGGCAGTAAATAAAGAGAAACTGTTAACATATGGCCTCTGTGTGTGAAAAACATCTCTGTGAAGGGCTGTTTATGGCTCAGTCACTCACTTTATGGGGCTGCATGGCACAGACGGCAGCTGGGTGAAGAGTAAAAGGGAAGGATGGGTGTGGGTGACACAAACAGAGGTGTGTGTGTGTGTGTGTGTGTGTGTGTGTGTATCTACACCAAGGTCCAGATGTTTGTGCAGTGTGCAGGTGGGTATGCTATGGGTTTGGACAGCAGCAGCGTGCACTTGTGCAAGATGGGGTGTACAGCCGTGCAGGTGTGTGAGAACAGCTGTACACCGGGGTGCTGGGACAATTTTTATAGTGGGGGAGCTGAGAGGCATCGAACCAAACTGTAAACCCTGTATATGATGGCAACCACTTCAAGCCAGGGGGTACAGCAGCACCCCTAGTTCCAGCACCTGTGTGCAGGGAGGGGGGTGCTTGTGCAGAGAGCCCATTGACGGGAGGAAAGGGGGGGCGCACTGGGGCCCATGCGCCATGCTCCCCACCCCCACACACTGCTCACAGGAATGGCCCAGATAGCACAAACAGAGAGGGAGGTGGACCCCCTCTTGGGCTTGCTCCCTGGCTAGAGACTGACCAGTACCAGGGCTCGGAGTGAGTCTCTAAGGACAGTGCTGGCTCCAAGGGCTGCCCTGACCTGGGGAATGGCCCCGGGTGCTATGATAGCATTCGTCCTGCCCTCCTCCCTGTAACCACTGACCCCAACCTGGGCTCCTGGGGCAGACATGCTGGGGTTTATTGCATCCTGGTGTTCAGAGCCATATCAGGGACATCTCTCCACACGCCAGGCAGGTTCTGGCACTGAACCCGCCTGTAAAGGTGCACGACTCAGCCCTGCGGCGCCTCCTGCTGATCGTCTCGGGAATTAGCTCTCCAGCCATTGGAGCACCCTCTGCAGGCCAGTGTCCCGCTACCGCTTGGCCCCTGCGTCCCTCCCAGACCCGGTGCCCTGTTGTCTGGGGTGCTGCCCCTCTGATAGTAACCCCTCAGTCTCAGGGTCTCCCCACCCAGGGGAACCCCCACCCACTATCCCCACTTTGCCTCAGTCTTGGCTACTGCCAGTCCTCATCTAACCCCCATTTAGTGGGGCAAACTACAATATATCAGCCACTCATCACAGGCAAAGGGGTTTGGACCTGCTGTCTCTGGCTTCCCCCTGCAACCCCAGTACCTAATAAGCCATACCAGGCCTGTAGCCTGGGACTTTCCTAGGCCGGAGCTCCCGCGGCCTTTCCCCAGCCCTGCTCCACTCCAGATACCTAGTTAAGCTCCCTGCAGCCAGGCCTTTCGCTCACTGAATGCAGAGAGAGACTGTGCTGAGCGCCGGTCTCAAGCCTTTATAGGGCCAGCTGGGCTTGCTTCCTCCCAATCAGCCGTCCCCAGCCACAGCCCTCTTGAGCCAGGGCTGTTTTAAACCCCTCAGGGCAGGAGCGGGTGTGACCAGCCCGCTACACCGCCCCCTCCTGGGGGGCTGCTACAGACCCCATGCCTGTGACCCAGCAGACACCTGCGGGGAGTGCTTGGCTCTCAGCTGCGCTGATGACTCAGCCAGCTCACAGAGCTCCCCAGGGACCCTCCCCCAGGCCCATTCTGCTCTATGCAGGTTCTTACTGCCGTCCACTGCTCCAGGACACAATCACAGAGCCCCTTGGCCGTGCCCAGCTTCTCCTGCCCATCACACAAGCAATGTTTCGTCTGGGTCCCTCCAGCTCCCAACTGGGTACTGCCAAGGAGGGAGGCCCCATGCACTGCACAGCTGAAGTCCCAGCGTTCCTCACCGACACAGCCTGCCCCAGCCAGCCAAAGTCTTCACTCACTGCAGGCAAACCTACACTCCCCCTCTGCTGCCCTGGGCACGCTGGGGATGGCACAGCCACTATCTCCCTGCCATAGCCCAAGCAAGGGGAGTCAGATGGGGGATTTCACCAGGGCCTCGGAACCTGTCCTGAGAAACGGCCTCCCTCCCAATGTGGGCCTGTAAAGCATGCGTGTGAGTGTGTGCCCGTCAGCACACAGGCCCCACAGAGCCATTCGCCTGGCAGAGCTGGGAGTGGATGGGAACAGGGTGGAAAAGTCTCCTGGTGGTGTAGGACACGCAGCGACTTGTGTGTGTGCAGCGTGTTGGGTTTGTCAGGGGGCCAAGAGTCCTATAGAGCCTCGGAACAAAGGGGGAGGAGATTTTATAGCAATCTCCATAAAACGTGTTTACCCGCCTGTGCGCCAGCCGTGCTGAGGATTAGACTCCAGCGCAGAGGGCTGTAACTGCCAGGCTGGGCTAGGATTCCCAGCAGCAAAGGTCACCGCTTTGGTTTCCTGTTAGCGGCTGTAGCAGCATGACAGGAATAATTACAATTAAATAAATATGCTTCTGTGTGTGCACAGAAAAGGCACAAAGGTTGGATTCAAACTGCCCATCTCCCTGGAGACTAGTGCCGACCCAGTGTCTGTGAGGAACCTGCCCACTCTGACCCTGGGATCTCTTCCGGAGCTGGCAAACCCCCGGTGGAGGAGTCACCCCCAGAAAGGCACCGGGAGTTGGGGCAATGGAGCCTGAGGGAGCTGCAGATTCAGAGTACCAAGGTGGCTGTGAGAGTGCCAGGGAGGAGAGCAGCACAAACCAGCCATGTTCAGTCTGAGGGTTCCCTTGGTCATTCCCTTCCTGTGGTAGCCCTGCCATCACCATAGTGTGGCCAGGAACAGGAGGCAGTGAGAGCACAAGTGGGACGTCAGCCGGCAGGGGCAGAGGGAGCTTCCCAGAGACAGGGCTGGGTTCACTGGGGTCAGGACAAGATAGCAGGGAAGGCATCTGGGAATGAGGGCCCTGACCCAATTTCTTTAGCCACGGGCATAGGGCAGCACTCCCTCCCCACCCCGCCCTGAGCCAGGTCCCCCAGCACCAAACACACATGCTGAACGGGGGCCATACTGATGGTCTGCAGCCAAGGGGGCCAGAGAAGGAGTTCCTCTCCCTGCTGGGCATGGAGCAGGGTGATGGTACCAGGCACATGAGTCAGACCCTGCCTCTGTCCCTGCCCTGAACCTCCTGGCCAGAGACACCTGCAGAGCAATTGTCTTTGGGTGTCAGCAAATGGCATTAAGTAGTAAGTAACATCAGAAAATGTCCCCTGGGGACAACAACCCACACATAAGCCTCACCCCTTGCAGGGTTCATCCACCTCCCACTCCGGCCACCGGCAAACCTCATGTGGACAAAGAGTGCCAAGAAAAGGAGCAGCCCATGCTGCACTTGGAACTGGGCTGCAGATTCCTGCATCCCCTCGCCCACGCTTTGCCCTGAGAGGGCATTGGCTTGCCAAGGGATCAGAGTTAGCACAGCTCATATCCCTGCCCTTGGTTAGCCAGGCATCCCCACTGCGCCAAGAAACAAAGGCAGCCCAGCGCGTCAGGGGAATCGTCCCCATGACAGTGGCTCAGCTACACACGGCCTCCGAGTGCGCGCGCTTTGGGGCAGAGACCGCTCTCCCTCTGTGTCTGCACAGCCCCTGCCTGAATGACAGGCCTGGCGCAGCGACCCAGGTGGGACGGGCAGAGCTGCCAAGGGCCCTGCCGCTGCCCTGCTCAGTCCAGGCCAGTTATTTCATGAGCCAATTTGCATATTTACATATAATTTGCACATAACCATGGACATCAGCTCGTTCCGTGCCCCGAGCCATGGCGGGGCTGCCGGGGGACCGCGGCGTCACCCCCGAGCTACAAGCCAGGACGCCTGGGCTGGGCTGAGCCAGCCCCCGGGGCAGCCCCCGGAGCGAAGCCACTGGGACTCCCCCGGTGGGGGGGCGGGGCGCCCGACAAACCCCGCCCCCGGCCACGCCCCCCGGGAGCCGGGTTCCATTCCCGGGGGCTGCGGTTCCCAGGATGCTTTGCGGCCGGCACGGGCCGGTGCCGCAAGGCATGCTGGGCCCTGTAGTCCAGCTGGGTGCGGGGAGGGCGATGCGGCTGCTGCGGCTGCCCCGCGTGGGTCGGACCGGCCGGCCGGGGGGGGCACTCGCTCTGCAAGCCCCCCCCGCCCCACCGCGCACCGGGGGGGGCCTCGGG
>NC_048311.1:34399553-34421512 GCF_013100865.1 Trachemys scripta elegans
GCATGTCTTCGAACAGGGCGGGGTTGCTCAGGTATGCGGTGCGCATCGGCCTGGCTCGGGCACCCTCCCCCGGCTGAGGAAACCCCGGGGCACTGCCCCAGGACAGCTTTGGATGGGCTGGAATGGGTGGGTCCGGTTCTCAGCCTGTCCTGGCATGGAGGAAGGGCCAAGGGATGGACGAGGAGCATCTCCTGTCTCTGCATGGCCCCGGGGGTGTCTCATGGGATCACCACCTGGGCAGGGCCCGAATCTCCGAAACAAATCCCCATGTGGCTGCTGCGCACGGAGCCCGAGGCCTTGCCCTGCCCCATCACTCTAACGCGGAGGGGGGCAGGTATCTTTAGTGGGACGGGGCCACAGGGGGGCAGCACTGCCCACGTTCTCAAGCTGGTCACAGCAGGCCTGTGGATCCTGGCTAGCTGCTGCCCCCTGTGGCCGCTCGCAGCAGCAACCGTGGGGGAAAGAATTCCCTGCCGGGCTTTGCCCGAGGAACTCTGTTCCCCCGCCCCAGGGTGCCCGGCTGTCCCCTGCCCCACTCCCTCGGCCTCTGCTGCTTCAGGCCTTTACCGAGGCTCAGGCTTTCCTTGGCTTGTTATTAAAGGAGCTGTCCTGGGGCTGCTTCTGTGCAAACCCAGGGCTCAGCCGCTCGCGGGGGTGACACGCTCGACAGCATCAGCCCCTGGCAGAGCTGGGCCGGAGGGCCCAGGCCATTGTGGGGAGCAGCAGGGTGCAAGTGCTGAGCCGGGAGTCCCGGGAACATCCTGGGCTGGGACAGATGGGCGGTGTGGGGTGGAGATGTAGTGGGGTATGACAGGGTGGGGCAGGGACACCTGGGTGTTATATTTGGAAGTGAGCAATGGTCAGGTGCTTCTTTCCCGCGCTGGTGAACATGGCTCGCTGGGGCGGAGCATGGCTTTGGTGCCTGCGGGCCTGCCCACACTCACCATGCTGTCCCGGGCACAGGTAGCTGGGGTCCATTCCCAGGTGCTACAGGATCTGCCAGAGGGCACCTTGGACCTCGACAAGCTGGAGTCGACAGTCCGTGCGGGCTATGGCAGCCGGTACCACCCTCGCTCAGTGCTCGTCTGCCTGGAGAACACCCACAGCTCTGCAGGGGGCCGGGTGCTCCCCCTTGCCTACCTCAGGGAGGTGCGTCTCGCAGGCCAGTGACACGAGTGTGCTGTTCTCAGCTGCCTGCCTCCTGGAGCTGGCATGAGAGGGTTCCTGGGGGGTGGCACTACCGGCCCTGGCCTCAGCCCCAAAGCGCCATCTGGGGTCCTGGTCTAGTGGTTCAAGAGCCAACTCCTGCCCTGCCTGCTAACCCCGAGCGGCTGGGCCAATTGCCCTCTGCGCCCCATATCACAGGGGTGCAGCCACCCATGCTTGCTCGGCCCCACAGGCAGGACCCTATCTGAGACCGAGGGGCTGGGCTGGGTGTTGAGGGCGGGGCGAGGCAGCAGGTTCCACAGAGCCGCAGCCTGGCAGTGGGCCCCTGAGTCCAGCCTCTGGAGCTCTCCGGGGCTCCCCCTCCAGCTGCTTCACCATGTTCCTCCACTCCAGGTGCGCCTGCTTGCTGACCGCTACGGGCTGCACATCCACATGGACGGGGCGCGGCTGATGAACGCAGCCGTGGCCCAAGGCGTCGCCCCAGCTCAGATCACCCAGCACTGCGACTCCGTCTCCCTCTGCTTCTCCAAGGTGTGTCCGGAGACGGGGGGTGCAGGGAAGGTGACAGCACCTGGGGGCAGGTTCCCCTAGGGCCAGCTGGGAGAGGCATGAGGCAGCTGATACCTAGGAGTGGGGGTGGGAGGCCCCTTGGGGGCTGTCTCTGACTCCCTCTCTTGGCAGTGCAGGGGCTGGGTGCCCCGGCCGGGGCGCTGGTTGCTGGGTGCAGAGAGTTCGTGGCAGAGGCCTGGCGCATGCGGAAGCTGCTTGGTGGAGGGATGCGCCAGGCAGGAGTGCTGGCGGCCGCTGCCCGCGTAGGGCTGGAGCGCATGGAGGAGACACTGCAGAGAGACCACAGCAACGCCCGCAGCTTCGCCCAAGGTGCCTGCAGGTGCCCTGCTCCAGAAGCGAGGCCGAGGTGTGGGAGAGGGTGTCAGTGCAGCAGGGCAAGGAGGCAGCGGGCTGGACCCTGCTGCACTGCCAGCAGGACCCCAGGACACATTGTCTCTGGCTCAGGGGAGCTGAGGTTGGCCCAGTTCAGTCAGGGATAACCCTGATGTCCTGGCCCCATCCTCCTCTGTGCCCCTCAGGGCACATCGCGGGAGCTCAGCCTGGGCACAGAGAGGCTGTGGCATTTGCCTGCCCTGGGAGGGGGGTGATCCAGCTAGGGGCTCCCAGGAGGGTCAAAAGGGGAACCTGGTAGCTCCCCAGCCCCATCTCCTGTGAGCAGAGGAGGGATGGGCCCCTCGCTGTTTTACCCCAGGGGCTGCAGAGTCCCTCTGCGCCATTGGGGGCGAGCCTGGCGCTGGTACAGACGTGTGTCCTTCACCCCCAGGCATCTGGGAGCTTGGCTCGCCCATCTGCTCCGTCGACCCCTCGGCCGTGGAGACCAACATGGTGCTGGTGAAGGTGGCTGTGCCCTGGCTGTCCCCTGAGAAGCTGTGTGAGCGCATGCAGGCGGTGAGCGAGGAGGAGGTGGCTGAGACGGGGCGTGCTGTCAGCGTGCGGCTGTTCCCGTGGGCCGCGCGCTCCCTGCGGGCCGTCTGGCACTGTGACGTCTCCGCACAGGACACCCAGCTGGCAGCCAACAAGCTGAAATTTGTGGCCGAGCAGTGCTGGCGGGAGCGAGGGGCTGCACCCTAGAGCAGGCAGGAGGGGTGCGCCCGGGCCAGACAGGAGAGCGCTCCTGCCTCTGCTGCTGGCTGGAGCCCAGGGCTGCCAAGCCAGAGCGAACATCCCAGCGCCAGCCGGGGGCCCACCCTGCCCAGCCCTCTGCTTGCCTGTCGACACTCCACCGGCCCAGCCAGAAGCCGCTCACAGCTCCAAACACGGGAGCAGGCCAGTGACCCCTGTGGCCGCAGTGCTCCTGCCAGCTGACTCAGGGCCTTGGCCCGTCTTCCCACAATGCCTCTGGAGCTATCCCACAATCTAGGGTGCAGCGGGCGTGGGGGCAAGGCTGGGAGCTGCAGGCTTCCTGCCCATAGGGATGTGCGCTATGGTCCATGCACACAGGGCAGCGTGACCCAACTGCGCTAGGGTTCAAGGGACCGTGTGAGGATCTACACCCTGGAGCCTGTTGTGAGGCTGCAGGGCTGGAAGTGCTGGTGGAGCCTGCGGAGCTCAGGGCCTTTGCTGGCCCGGCAGGTTTGCACCCATTGGGCGCTGGAGCTGGCAGCCAGGTCCCCTCAGGTGCCAGCTGGGCAGCTTCCTTCAGGCACTGAATCCCGCTGTGCCTCCTGGGCGCCCGTGACCCCATGCCCCTGGATCGGCGCGGTCTGCCCGTTGGCCCTGGGCCGAGTTGAAGGTGTTGGTTATGACCCACAAAGCCCTAAATGGCCTGCCGGAGGATTGACCCTGCCCATGCTGTGCTGGGCCCCAGTGATACGCGAGGGGGTGGCTGGCAGGGCATTCCCCAGGCGGGTCCGGAGCCCCTGGAACTTGCTGTGAAGTAGCCCCCCTTGGGGGCATGCTGAGAGCCCTGGGGCACGGGGGTTGCAGGGGAGGCTGAAGGGGGCTGCTGGGGCAGCCCACGATGGAGTCTCCGGAGTTCCTGGTTGAACGCCCCTTGTCCGGCTGCAGTTGGGGGTTGATGTCAAGGTGCCTGGAGCCGTGCGGCGGCTGCTCCGCTTCCTTGCGGCTAAATAAAGAACAAGCTCCTGGCCTGGCTCAGGGGTTTGTCTGCTAAAGCTGTTTGTGCAGGGCCCCAGCTGTTCTATGGGGAGATCCCAGCCCCAGAGCGGCCCAGCCCCTGGTGACAAGCACAACCTGAGGCGGGGCCACCTGAGCCCCAGGGCCTTCAGGAGCAGCACCGCAGCGTGGCTGCAGAAATTCAGTTTCCTCAACAGGAGACGGCACGGCGCCTGGCCTCGCTCCCAGCCTGCGCTGCACGGGGGACGGGGCATGCAGAGAGGGGTTCTGGGTGATGCTCAGCTCGGCTCCTTCCCAGGGAGAGGCAGCACGTGGGACGCTCTGGGAGGGCAGGCAAGGCAGGACTGCAGCAGCCCCTGGTGCAGAGGGGTGGTGGCAAGGCTGTGCCAGGCGGCAGCCGGGCCTCCAGCTCTTTCGCCCCCCAGGGGTTGTGGTAGCCTGGGGCCTGGGAGCGTGGGAGGCTCCAACAACAGACAGATGCTGGCTATGAATCAGAGGAGGCTTTTATTGGGACAGAGGCTGGGCAGAGGCAGGACAGCCGGGAGGCCAGGTGCTCTGGCAGTGGGAGGGCAGCTGAAGCGTAGCAGCAGGGGGCTGTGGCAGGCTGCAAGCAGAAAAGCGTCAGGCTGGGGCTGACTGCCCCTTGGCGCTGCTTCCTTCACCCCAGGCTTGACACCGGTCTGATGGGCTTCCCTGCTCTGCTCCAGGTCTTCCACAAGCCATGTCTGAGCATGGTGCAGCAGCCATCTGCCCGGTGCTCCCCCTTGTCCCCATCCTCCTCCTTGCAGCCGGCTGGCTCTGTGTGGGGAGGGTGCAGGCCCTCTCTAACAGGCTGGCCTCCATCATAGCCAGGGTCCATTGGATTGAGGGGAGCCAGCCGCCAGGCCCAGCCCCAAAAACTCAGGGAATCCAGGCTGCAGCCAGCAGCACCAGGGGGTGGAGGGACCTGCTGCCGTGGGGCTTTAGCCTCTGCCCCCTCCCCACTTCCCTCCCAGCAGCAGGGGCTGCAATGCAGGGGGCCTGCAGCTGGGTGCGTGGGGCACGGGATGGCAGAAAGGTCAGTCCCAAGGAGGCTGCAGAGCGCTGGGGGGTCCCTGCCCATCTCCCTGCGGCTCAGATGGCCACAGAGCGTGTGGCTTGCTGCAGGCTGAGGAGCTGGGCAGCGAGGAGGAGGAGGGAGCCAGCCAGTACCTCAGAGCTGAAGGAGAGCCAGGCCAGTGCCATGGACCAGCCAAAGCTGACGCGGACGTGGTCAAAGTGCTGCTGGTTGTACATGCGGACGGTCTCGGCGAAGGCCGCTCCCGAGTAGCTGATGTAGACGCTGATCCCGGTCAGAGTCAGCAGGCCTGCGAGAGGCAGAGACAACAGGGCTCGGTGCTGGCCTGGGGCCCCGACCAGATTCACCACAGCGGCTACTGGGCCAGTCTGGTGCCGTGGCAACAGCACAACGGGTATAGCTGTGCCCAGGTGCTTGGACCAGGGGGAACGGTTTAGGTGGCCTCACAGTGCAGCCCCCAACGCTCGCTGGTGGCCACTCTGACCATTTGTCCGAGCCCCACCACCAACCCCAGGAAGGTAGGTTGGGAACTCACCAGCTGCTGGGGAGTCCCGGGTTCCTTCGGCACCATGCACATCAGCCCCACGTTGGCCCAGAGCTCCCGGGGGGGCTGTGTGGTGCAGGGCCCTGATCCCTGCTGGCAGTGCCAGCAAACACCAAGGCGGCGCACCCAGGAGCCACAACGGGGGCTGCTGCTTTGCCCCCATCTCTGCTCAGGAGACTCTCGTGGCTGCAGAAAAGTGCTGGTGGCCACATTTGAGACATGCTGGCTTAGCTGCCCCCAGCACACCTTGCAGCTAGCCACCTGCCAAGAGGCTACAGCTACCCCGCTCCAGCCCCTTTGCATGGGTCCCCGTGTGCCCAGAAGCACTGACAGTTCTCCCCCAATGCACTGGGAGGGAAACTCAGCTGTCTGCAGCACAATGAGCCCTGGGATACGTCCCTGGACGTTCTGGGGCCCCCACGGGTGGCATGGCACCAGCGAGGCCGCAGTGCCTGGCGTGTGGCTTTGCAGAGCAGCTGCTCTCAGCCGGGCTAAGCGAACCTGGGGCTCGGCCGAGGTGACTGCATGACGGAGCCTCTGTTCCTGTCTGCACTGGGGGGAGCCCCCCCGTAACAGACTGCGGTTCAGCTACCCCAGCGATGGGGGCAGACACGTCCTGGTGAACGAGAGGATTCCTCGCCCTGGGTCGATGCGTGGAGACAGCGCTGGGGGTGGGGGGTCAACAGCCCACGCTGCAGAACACCTGGCAGCTTTGCCTCTGCCCCCAGTACCGCGTGACTGGCTCTCCCATCGTGCAGTCACATCCGAGGGGTGGGGGTGCCTGGGACACCCACGGGGCCTGGCCCTCTGAACACAAGCTCTAGAGAAGAGCCCGGGGCCGGGGAAGAGCTGAGGTGGGATTCAAAGGGCAGAGTGAGGGAATGCAGCCGACGCTCCCCATGGCACAGAACCGGGCCACGGAGCGAATCTCGAATAATGCTCAAAGTGGCACCTAAGTTGCTCCTCTCTGGCCGCTTGGCAGGTGCTGCCTGGCAGCAAATCAGTCACAGCTGAGCTGGTGACAAATGGAAGAGATTCCCTGGCCATCCCCAGTCACCCCCGGCCCCAGCTGGGTTTCAGGGTCAGGCAGGAATTGCTATGTGCTTCATAGTCCTATTGAGCGACGGGGAGCTCAGCAAACAGAAGTGGGAGGTGTCTGGGTTCCAGTGAGACCCTGTACGTCACCCCCGGCTCTGGCGTGGCCTGCCCCCGCCCCCCCACCTCGCCAGCACACAGCAGTCCTGGCTGCTCCAGGCACAGCACCACCAATGGGGTGGGGAGGAGATTTCCCAGCAGAGGCGCTGATGGGGTCCGGTCCCTAGAGAGCACAGAGCAGCCAGGCCCAGGGAGAGCCCCCCCCCCACAGGTCACACGGCAGGGAGCAGCCACGGAGCATCATGGCTCTGGTCCCAAGCGTGCAATCTAGCGCTCAGCCTCGACCCCAGCGCTCTCGCCTGACGCCACTCACTGCACAGCCCTGGGTTGCAGACCTGGCACGTTGCTGCCCTCAAAGCAAAAAGCCTCTCGGTTAGTTACTCTCCTTTGGCCGCAGAGGGGCCCGGACCAGTGCAGAATAGAATCCTGCCTCCCCTGCAGCCAGCCCTGAAACACAACCAGCGAGGAGCAGACCCGGCCAGAACTGTCACCCCCAGCCAGCCTGGAGCGAGAGGGCCCTGGCCACTGGCACGTAGGGTGGAGGAGAGACCAGGGATAGGCAGGGAGGCACAGAGATCCCAGGCCAGGGGCAAAGAGAGCCACTAACGGTGTGGGGGTGAAGAGGCCACTCCTGCCCCAGGCTCTCAGCCTGCATCCGGCTCCCTCGGGCTCTGTCCCCCCCAGTGCCAGGGCAACACAGGCCCACACTGGTCTGTCTCTGCATGTCCCCCCAGGTGAGGCGGTTCCTTCCCCTCAGCAAGGAAAGGGGGGCCCCAGCCCCAACCCCCCACCTTCCCCTCAGCCAGCAGGTGCCCCTCCCTCGCCCACCATGACTCCGATGCGAGGACGGGGCTGAGGGACAATTCACAATGTGCTTAGTTTAGAGGCTGGGCAGCTGCTCCCTGTGAGAGGCGGGGACAGGACTGGGCAGCTCAGAGCTCAGCCCCAACCACCGGCAGAGAACCAGGCAGCTGGCCCTGGCCCCACGCTGGCCCCACGGGTGTAGCTTAGCCCTGGTAGGCAGGAGTGCGGACAGCAGGGCTTACAGCCCATAAACATTCAGACTGAGCCAATCCTGCTAGACCCCAAACCAGCCCCTCCCCCACCAGGGGCCGCATGCTTCTCTCCTGCTCAAGCTGAAAACCTGAACTCCCACCAGCAGGAGCCAGTCAGTGCTCAGGATTCTGGTTCTAATTGTACAGCGCCTAGCGCAAAGGGGGCCCTGCCGATCCACAACGGGGTACAGAGCAACATGCTACCACCTCTCGCAGAGCCCCTCCCCCACCCAGGGCTGCAGGGGTCCTGCCCGTTCCCCAGGGGCTGGGAACAGAGCTCCCAGGGAGCTCAGGGTCACTTGGCAGCCGTTTCCTTGGGGCAGCGTGGCTCCATGGTGGCCTGTATTGGGCAGGGGTCTGTAGCTCTCTGCTCAGGGAGCCCCCCAGCCCCTGCCCTGCAGTTCTCTCCCCAGCCCCACATCCCCAGCAGCAGCAAGGCGAGAACCCAGGGCCAGAGGCAGGGCACTATCCAATCGCCTTCAGCTTCATCTGTGCCAGTGAAACCGGGACCTGTGTTGCGCCCGCGCCAGCGCGGGGCAGCAGGGCCTGGAGCTGGAACCCCTGAGCAGCGAGTGCGACGATGGGAGACGGCTGAAAACCCAGGGCAGCCTCAGCAGGTCAACAGCCCGTCCCCAGTGGCTGTGCTACCTCAGCCCCTGGGCCCATGGCTGCTCTGGGCAGGGACCGAGCCCCCGAGAGAGAGCGTGGCCTGCACATCCCCCCCACGTTGCCCACACCCGCCGGCCGCAGCCACTCACCTCCCAGCAGGAAGTAGCAGCCTGTGAAGAGCAGCAGCTGGCAGCTTTGTGCCAAGGAGCTGACAACGCCACAGATCCAGCCGAAGACGAGGAGGACGAGGCTGAGTGGCAGCATGACCACGAAGGCCCGGTGCATGCCTGCCAAGGACACGGTGAGATGACCTCCGGCCGCAGCACATGCCCGGGCTTCAGGCTGCTGAGACGGGAGCAGCAGCAACACAAGTCCCGGCCAGGAAGGATGAGCCTCAACTATTTCAGACCTTGCACTGGGCACTGGCCCCCGTCCCAGCCCCGTCCCTCTCCCCTCCCCCCAGCCCATGGGACCCAGCACAGAGACACCTGAGCAGAGGCCCCCAGCAGAGCAGCACATTGGGCACCCCTCCCCCCTGTGAGCAAGCCAGGGACAGCGTCCCTCCGGGGGGCCAGGGCAACTCACAGATCAGATGCTGCAGTGAAGCGGGCACCTCTTGGGTTTCGCTCCCAAATGGGTCGATCAGTGGGATGCAGACGTTCCTGCCTGGAAAGGAGGAGAAAATAAACCAGCCCCCAGCCGGGACGTAATGGGGGTCCTCTGGCCTGTGTTATACAGGAGGCCAGACAAGACCATCCTAACGGTTTCATCTGCCTCGAATCTATGGAAGTGGGGGGGAGGGCCCTCTATGGAGGATTTACAGCCCCCAGGGCAGGGACCCCAACATCCATGGGGATCTGCTGGGGGCCAAGCCAGGGAGGGGCGTTGGGGCTAAGGGGACAATTTCACTAGTGAGTCGAAAGCGCCCCATGCAGGTGGCATTGCACAGCTCAGTGACAGCTCTCGGCAGGGAGCTCAGGGCTGGGGTACAGATGTGGGAGCTGGGGCCTCCTGCACCTGGCTGGGATGGGGGGGGGGCTGCTGCTGTTAGTTCTGTGTTAGCCAGCGGCCCTTCTCTCTGGAGGAACTGCAGAGAGCCCCATGCACCCACCCACCCCTCAAGCCTTTATGGAGCCTTCCTGCCCCTGTGACAGCAGGAAACCCCCTCTCGTGGCATTCTCGCTGGGAGCCCCATGGACGCCTCTGCCCCAGCAGAGCTGGGAACTCCCCAGGGCAGTTCTGTACATGCCAGTCATGCCTTCGCCTGCCCCGAAGCAGGGCTCGCTCCCACCGCAGGTACTGAATTCCCTCCCTCCTGTCTGCCCCATGCCCTGAGAGCAGCTGCAGGCCTGGGTTCTGGGTTCTGGTCCCGAAGCCACAGGCCCTGTCTGAGGCTGAGCCAGAGCTCTGTGCACGCCACAGGAGGCGCTAACAGGAAGATGGTGTCCCCATGCAGCCAATCCCCGGGCACCAGACCCCCCTGGGTGGCAGGGCACAGCTCCCAGGCAAGGCATGGCTCCTGCAGGAGAGCTCAGTACAAACCCAGCACCTGCAAGTGTGTCTGTGGAGAATGTAGTGTCAGGCTCCAGCCGCTGAAGTGGCACATTGAGAAGCAGAAACTCCAGCTGCCAGGACCCCACAGAGCAGCAGTGCCTGGGAGCGGAAAACGCTGCACCACATGGGACAGTCGTTAATGATCCTCTCAGGCCCCCCCTGAGAAGCAGCTGCCAATAACAAGACCCCAGGCACAGGGCCAATTCCCACAGGCCCTCGGCTCTGCAGGGAGGTCTGGCCTGGGGCCCGTTGGAATGAAAGGCAGCACGAAGGGGCCCTCTGACCTGCCTGGTTTGGGGCACAGCGCCCTGCAAACCGACAGGAGCCCTGGGGGGGGAGGGGAACAGGGAAAGGCTCCAGTTAGCAGCAGCCCCTGTGACAGCGCCTGCTCCGGGGACAGCAATGAGACACCAAGGAATTGCAATGCAAGATCTGCGAACCAGCAGTGCAGCAAAGCGCTGGCTCCGCTGGGCTGTTCTAACCAGCCACCCTCACCAGTGGGGGCTGCTCCTGCCAGCCCCCCCCAATCCTGGCAAGCAGTGGGAGAGATCTTCCCCTGGGCACAGCCCCTCCCCACATCCCCTGCCAGGCTCCATGCCCCCAGGAGCAACCGAGACCGGGACATTACAACTGGAGAGGTCCCAGCAGCTGGTCACTTCCCTTCCTAGGGCCCAAGAGGGGAGGGATAGCTCAGTGGTTTGAGCATTGGCCTGCTAAACCCAGGGTTGTGAGTTCAATCCCTGAGGGGGCCACTTGGGGATCTGGCGCAAAATCAGTACTTGGTCCTGCTAGTGAAGGCAGGGGGGCTGGACTCGATGACCTTTCAAGGTCCCTTCCAGTTCTAGGAGATGGGATATCTCCATTAATTTATTTAAGAGAGGACAGCCTCCCAGGCCTGGGCTCAGCCCCTCTAGCCAAGCGCTTAGCTGCCCGCCCATCACCACAGGCCAGCAGGTGCGCCAGGTGCAGGACACGGTGAGGGGCCCAAGGTCACCAGGGCTGTGGTGGGAGCAGAGAATCCAGGCTCCAGTCCCGGCTGGGGTCTGAACTACTGGGGAGCAAAGCGCTGGAAGGGGGGCAGTGACTAACCCAGATAATTATCAGCAATTAATCCAGCTGCTGCTGCCTCCTGGGCCAGGCTCAGGGCAGGAGATGCCGGCGCGGGGGACACCGGCTGCGCGCTGCCCCCGGCGCTGGAGCGAGGAACGCTGCAGCACCGCCTGGCTGGACGTGGTTTCTATCCTGCACAGGGTTACAGTGGCTCTCAGCCGCCCTCCCCCCGTACTGCCCCCGGAACCAGGCGCCCCGGGTAGCTCCTCACCTCTCCCCGCAGGACCCCGGACCGCAGACGCGCACGGAAACCGCGGGGCGAACCGCGTTCTGCGGCCTTGCGCAGGGGGCTTCCCGGACAGGGGTGGCGGGAGGGGAGCGCAGCAGGGAGCTCCCCGCGTGTCTGCTCCGCAGCTGCTCACAGCGGAGCCGGGGAGCCAAGGGGGGGCGGGAAGAAGCCGAGCCCCCCCCGCCCAGCTGGCACTGAAGGGCGAGGCAGGTTCGCTGCACACACCCCGCGGGGTGCCGGGAGCGCACGGGCGCGGGGGTTCAGGGTCACTGCTCCAGGGGAAGCTCACGGCAGCGCCGGCCCTTGGCTGCCTCAACGCCCGGAGGCGCGGGAGCCCGGGAGGATGCTGATGAAGCGGCGATAAATGGGGGGCCCCGTCGGGAACCCGGGCTGGCGGGATGTGGGTGCCCGACCCGACGGCGGGGTCCCGGCGCCCGTTACCTTCGCAGACCCGCCAGAGCCCGGAGTGGGAGCTGAGCAGCTCCGGGTCCCGCGCCGGCTCCACCCGCAGCAGGTACCAAGAGTCCGACCCGATGGCCACAGCCAGGAGCCCGAAGCTGAGGATTCCGCTGAGCGCAGCGCCCAGGCACAGGGCGCCCGCGGGCACCGCGCCTCGCCCCATCCCCATCCCCGCCCGACCTCGCTGCTGCCGCCTGCGCCGCCGGACCAGCCGCGCCGCCCCTCACCCAGCCTCCGGCCGCACAGCCCGGGTGCTTTGGGGAGCAGGGGTCCGTGCGCCCCCCTCCGGCGTCCTGGAGCCTGGCACCGCGGCTCCCCCGGCAGGGTCGGTGTGCCCGCCCTCCCCGGCCGTGGGCTCGCAGCCTGAGCCAAGCGCTTCACACCCCCGAAGCCGATGCCCGCTCGAAGGCTGTGATTCCCCGCGGGAAAGGGCCCCTCGGCTCGGCTCCGAGGCCTGCGACCCCTTGGCCCCGGTTCACGGGACCCCGCGCGAGGCGCACGTGCTGTGGACACGGGACCCCCCGCCGTAGGCATGGAGCGCCCGGACTGCGGGCTCCGGCGGGTGCCCATCCCTCCGCATCGGGCCTGGGCGCAGGCGCTGCCGGCTGCTCTCCCCGGGCCGGAGCTGGGGGAGCCGCAGAAAGGGGCCTTGGCGCCCCTTTCCCCGCGGGCCGGATCTGGAACAGCTGACAGCGCTCTGCTGTTTGGGGGTGTGTGGGGGGAACAGCTAGTCGGACCGGCAGCCCCATCTTAAGAGTTGATGACAGTACCGGAGCCTCCTGGATATGATCCCCTGCAGCCCCATCTCCACTGCCTTGGGGGCCCCCAGAGACAGCCCCATCTCCACTGCCTTGGGGGCCCCCAGAGACAGCCCCATCTCCACTGCCTTGGGGGCACCCAGAAACAGCCCCATCTCCACTGCCTTGGGGCACCCAGAGACAGCCCCATCTCCACTGCCTTGGGGCCCCCAGAGACAGCCCCAGGTTTACAATGGCGCCAGTGGCTCCATGGAGCCGGGCCCATGCATAGAAGGGGACCCAGCCTGCTCCATTTGCACTGTGCCCTGAGCCCCCACTGGATCCCCCCGCCCACCACTTGCTCCTCTGGGCCAGACGACCCTCTGGCCAAGGGCTCCTCTCTGCCCCCCGACCCCACACGCCAGCTCCTCTCTGCCCCCACCTCCGGCTCCAGGCAGTCTCTGCTTCCACCGCCCGAGGGACTCCGGCCTGTCTCCCTGGAGCTGAGCCAGGTCTCCCCTGGCGCAGAAGCTTGGCTAGTCTCAGCCAGGTGGGGGGAGCACAGTGGCGGGGAGCTTGGCTGGGCCCCTCCAGGCAAGCGCGTCTTGAGGGCTCCCGGCCGGGGCAGGTGCTGGCCTGGCTGATTGCGCCACTGCCGAGGTGCCGGAGCGATTCCTGGCCCTGGCTGTGCTGCCAGCTCACCCTGGTAGTCGCCTCCCAGCAGGGCCGGTGAGTGCGTCCGGGAGGCAGGGCTTGGGGGAGTGGGTCTGTGGGGCGCATGGGGGGGTGCTGGGCTGTGAAGGAGCGGGGAGGATCTGTGTGTGTTGGGGCACTAGGGAGTGGGGGTTCTATGTGGGGTGCTGGGCAGTTGTGGTGGGGCGTGGGCAGGGTGGTGTTGTGCAGGGCGCTGTGCATTTGTGGGTGGGTCGGGGGGGGGGGCTCTGGCCATAGGGAGTCAGGGGGTGCTGGGCGTCAGGGGGTGGCTGTGTGGCACGGCCCAGGCCCACTCCCAAGGGGAAGGGGCATGGTGGCAGCACAGGGCCGGGCAAGCCACTGTGTGTCTGGCAGCTGCCGGTCTGTAAATAGTGCCCTCGCACTGGGCTGGGCGGAGCCGCCCCTGCCATGCCATGCCCCATTGCCTCTGGCTGGCCCCTTGCTCCGGGGACTGACCCCCCCCACGCCAGGCTCCACTGCCTCCATGGGGGCCCACAAATATGTTTGGCACCAGGCCTACAAAAGGTTAATCTGGCCCTGCCCAGAGATGCTGCCCCAGTCTTCTCTGGGAACAGCTCCATGGGGTTGGGGGATCCCTATTATCACCTGTTCCAGGGTAGAGGTGATGGTGAGTGGTGTAAGAGGCTGGGGTCCCCACAAGTGGGTAGGATCTCACACAGGGGGTGGGCCCAGTCTCTCCTGCCCCATGACAAGAACAGGAGGGGAGGGGCTAAGGGGATAGACAAAGCAGCAGGCGGTGCTCTCAGGCCAGGTGCAGTCATGGCAGCAGGAGGGGCAGGGCACTTCCTGGCGTTGCTGGGAGTGGCTGTGCACAGTAGCTTGGGTGATGTCTCTGGTCTTTGGCAAGGCCACATTTGCTCCTCCCCTTTGGGGCTGTTGCAGGGGATAGAGCCTTGTGCATGAAGAATACATGATAGAGAAACTAGCCATGGGCTGCGGGGACAGGCACTGCAGGGTGTTGGACCCACGGGGTGGGCAGTCAAGGGGTCGGTGTTGAGGGTGCGTTGGTGCAAAGGGGGCAGTAACCCAAGGAGGAGATGGGTTGACACATTCTGGCCTGGACACTACTAATTCCAGGGGGAGCGATGGATGTAGCCAGTGCTGACGTGGGTGGTAGTACAAGGCACTGTGGGGACAGCAGCGTGCGGGGGACAGGGTCCTAGCCACACAAACTCCCTGCTCCTGCCATGGCCCCCTGTCATCAGGGAACCAAACAGTCCTCATGGTGAAACTGCCAGTGATTGTCAGGAGAGTGGTGGCACGAGGCTCCCAGGCCGGAGGAAGCACTGCACCCAGCTGGAGCCTCATGAAGGTGGGGCGTAAACCAAACAAAATAGCCAGATCTGGGGCGGCGGGGCCCCAGTACCCCCCCGCTGACCAGAGCAGGCTCTAATCTACTGTGAACTAGAGTCCTACACGCATCGAGGCTTCACTCAGCTCACCTGAGAAGAGTGGGGGCAAAGGTAACATTATTCACCTTTCCACCAGGAAGCAACAGGAGCTGGTTTGGGCCCTGGAGCAAGTTAGAGCAGCCCCATGGTTGCCTATACCAGGTGATCACCGGAGCACAGCACATGCCAGCCACACCCCTCCCATATCCTACGCAGGGGGGGGGAGAGGAGAAGCAGGTGACACAGTCTGCTATACCAGTCTTGTACCGCTGAGGCCTTGCCATATGCAGCAGAGAAGGGACTTGACCTGGTGCTCTGTGGGCAGTTACCTAACGGCTAGGCCTCCTGCAGAGTGCTGGGTACGGGTTCTGCCACTACTGCCAGCAATGGGAAATCTCTTCGCTCCGCCACTAGAGCTCTGTGGTTCTGGAGAAGATGGAGCAGTTGATTTATACAGTAATAGTGTCTTGCCTGCACTCATGGATTTATGACAAGGCCATTTCCCCAGGAGAGAGGTTTATACGAAAGCAGCAGCTGTTATTTATGTTCAGATTTTATTTAATATTCACAAGAACCAGTTCCAGGGAAACTGTGAGGGGCAAACCCACAGTGGAGCCAGACAGCCAGGGAGAGCCCCACCGGACTGTCTGGCCAGTACGCTGCAGCCAGGCATCAGCCTGCGTGACAAGGGTGATGTGCCCAGCACACCGGGCACAAGAACCACTGGCACCATTGGGAATATTCTAATAGGCCCCACTAGAGTTGGCCCTTCCCTGTTCCAGGCAGCATCAGGGATTGCACAGAACTGGAACTAGATAGACAGAGAGGGGCAGAAAAGGCAACTGTCTGTCCCAAGCAGCCAGGGCACTTCTGACAGGGCTGCACAAGGGAGGTGCTAGTCTTGTCCCAGTCAGACGGGGACCAGGCAGTGACTGACTGTCAGTGGGACTGTGGTTTGCAGCCTCCATTTTGCTCCCATCGCTTTCAAATCAAGCTCTTGAAATCATGTTCAAAATCACCTGAAATGTTAAGGAACAAGAATCCCATAAACAACAGGCGGCTAGGCCTTGCTCGCTGCAGCGGGTGTCTGTGAGCAGGAGAAAGGAGTCGCTCAGCTTCCCCCCATCCCTTGCTCTTTGTCGAGTGGTGACCACGCACTGGCCAGCTTTGCTAATAAGCAGAGCCCTGCCCCAGCACCAGGCTCTGACACAGCTGAGGCACAGACCAGTATCGGAATCGCCAGGTGGCACTAGCTCTAGGAGGCAGCCTCCCCCTGGCCAAGCTGATCTTGGCTGGTGGTCTCCAACGCCGAGCCAAGCCCACAAGAGCTCTGGTGCCCTAGTGCCCACAGGGAGCCCACCTACCCTCTTACCTGAGTCAGGATATAGCCCCCCTGGGATAACTTCTCAATGACGTCAAAGTGATCCGTGTCAGCAATGTCCAGCAGGGAGACTCTCCAGCCAGCTGAGCGCAAGGCCTGGAGGGAAGAGAAAGACCAAGCACTTCAGAGAGGAGGTGGCTGCTCCTCCACACAGGAGCCAGGCACCAGGGTGAGGGAGATGGGAGGAAGCAGCAGCAGCCCTGCCCCAAGAGCTCCCAACTGGAGCAAATGCCACCAGCAGGGAGTGGGGCATCCTCTTCCTGAACAAACAGGCCCATCACAGAAACTAGCCCCATGTCCCCCCCCCCAACACCAACCCCCTGGGGAGTTCGCCTCTGTGCTGGATCACACACTGCGGTGGGAGAGGCAGTCTCCTGTTATACGCCTCCATCCCCCGTGAGCCCCGCTGAGTCATCGCTTGGATGGGAGGCTGAGGGGGGCCAGGCAACACTAAGCAACGGGTCCCCCTGCTGCATGAGAGTCATTCTGGGCCGTTCTGCCAAGAGGCAAATGGCAGCACAGAGCATCCCACCACCCTCCAGGATCAGGTTCCTTGCTCTTTGCCGTCTGGTCCAGCTCTTGCAGTCTCCCATCCAAGCTCTGGCCCCACCAGAACCTGCTTAGCTTATAAGCTGGAAGGAAAGCCAGGCCTGAAGTGGGACAGCCTGCAAAGTGCACCTCTTCCAGGCAGTCACCCCCACTGAAGGAAGGGGTGGAAAGCAAATGCCCCTGGGGGCCAGCACAGCTCTCTGAGCTGAACAAATCCCCTCCTGCTCTGGCTGCCCCTGGGTAGCTCCGCCTAGGCTACCTTCAGCCCTGGCTAGAGGCCTTCTCCCTGTATTCGGGAACCCCTGGCTTGAACCTGCCACCAATTAGTGGCTACCTCACGGGCTCCAGCTCAGGCAGGGCCAGTCCAACTACTTGTGTCCACAGTACCTTGCTAAACCCACCCTGCCCTAGCAGCCAGCGCTTCTCCACACCATTGCACAGACCTGTAGGGAAAATCTAGGGGTGCAGAAAGTGACCAGTCAGGGCACAACCAAAGCCCCAGCTCCTTGGGGACAGGAGACCCCAGAGAGGTTTCCAGCTGGGTGCCATGTAGCAAGGGTGCAAAGAGAAACAAGGTGGGTGAGGTAAAATCTTTGATGGGACCACCTCCTGCTGGGGAGAGAGACAAGCATCTGAGCTGCACAGAGCTCTTCTTCAGGTCTGGTCTACCTCACCAACAGAAGCTGGTCCCATAAAAGATATTATCTCACTCCTTATGTCTCTAATATCCTGGGACACCTGCAAGCAAGGATGGAAAGAGCCTAGTGAGTTGGGCTGGGGTCCTGCCGCTGACTTCCCTTCTCACGCATGCAGATGCACACGCGGGTGTGAAACAGTAAAGACGATGGGGCTGCTGGGAGCAGCACCTGGAAATACTCTTGGGATTGTCTGTGGAATTCTGGCGAGTCGTGTTGGGCCACAGCGATCAGCACCTCACAGGCCTTCCTGGCAGGCGTCGCTGCTGTCACGCCTAGGATGGGGCTGTTCCTCCAGGCGACCTCCCTGGGTAGAGACAGTGTCACTGCAGAGCAGTCAGACCTGCAGGGGAGGAGCAGGGCTGGGAAAGCAAGCACAGCCTGTCACCCCGCTATGGTGGGGAAGAACTTTCCTCTGGGCACAGGGGAACCTAGTCCTCATGTTCACACTGCACACCGCATAGCTGTACTGCCTGTGTGTGCCTGGGAAGGGGCTGAGTATGCACACCCAGGATGTGTAGGCGGGAGCAGGGTGTGCACAGCCTGTGCATACAAGGAGTGCGCACGTACCCAGGTTTGTGTCCACGGACTGCAGGGTACTGCCCGCGTGTTAGAAGGGGGCGGGTGCAGGCTGTATTGGCAGAGTGTGTGCGTGCGGGCTGGAGCAGGGGAATGCATGATATGGTGCACACACATGGGCAGGGCGTACAGGGACAAGGGGCCATGCAGGCAGGGGCAAGCTGCCTGTGTGTTCCTGATCGTGAGTTCCATGGCTGTCTCACTGAAGGGCGTGTTGGCTCTGGACCCCAGGGCGCTCACCGGCTCATATGGAGCCGGTTGTTCACGGAGGTGTGCGTGATGGGTTCGAGGTCGTAGACTCCACTCACTAGAAAAGCTCCTGGAAAATAAAAACACCCTAATCTGTGTGAGGGCCTCACCTGGCTTGTGGGACCCTACGGCTCACAGCAGCCTGCCCCATTCCCCAGCGTAGGGGAAATTTCCTCTCTGGCCTGTACCTCACCGCAGTTTTCCCAGGTCACTGCTCAGGGCAGGGTGAAACACCTACCCCGGAAGGCCACGGCAGGGCCGTGCCAGTAAGCATGCTCTGGAGGACACTGCACACTCAGACCTGGAGGGAAAGATGGCACCTGGGAGCTTAGAGACAGACACACACTGTGGTTCTCTCATGCTCCCACTGTCTGTTCGTTGTATCCCCATGTGGTCTCCAGGCTCACACATAAACAGAAAGATTCTTGGGGCAGAGACAATCGATTACATGTTCGTACAGTGCCTGGTACTATGGGGCCCTGGGCACTCGGTGCTACCACACTACAGACCTGGGCAAAGGAGGTTGCCAGGCAGAGTCCATTGCATTATATGCCGCTTTGGAACACAGAAACACTCTGCTCTCTTCGCCTCTCAGCAGAACAGAGCCACGGGGCTGGAGTGGAAAGGGGTGTAATGCATCATGATTCAATGAGCCAATCAAATGAACAAACCCTGCTTTATGGGGCATGGAGCACAGGGGAGGGGTGGTGAGGTCCCTGGGGAAACCAAGCGCTACCTTTTATGTCTGGTGTCACTCCGTACTCCTCCCAGTCAGTTGAGAGAACCATGGCTGCCAGGTGAGCCCCTGCTGAGTGTCCACACAGGTAAACTCCGCTAGACGGGGCGAGGTTAGACAGAAGGAGCTGTGAGCAGGGAGGTAGGGGACTGGGGTCTGCACACCCAGCTGTGGGGCTCCCCTTTGGAATGGAGGAGTCTGGAATGGACAGAGTCAGAGTATGAAGGTGGCAGCATTCCTAGCAGTGGGGTCAGAAGAGCCGGATTAGTTCTCATCTGCTCCAGTCCCCGCCCCCACCGAGAGGAGGGTACAGTAGTGCATGTCTCCAGACTCCTACTCCTCAGGGTCCATCCACACATACTCACTACCACAGTTCCCAAATGCTGTGTGAAATGCCTTCAGCGTGATCTGCCTTGACGTGGCCTCCTCCTGCCGTGGACCCTGCAGGTTGGCAGGGACAACAGAACGAGTGACCAAGAGCTATTCGCTGCCCTACCTGATCTTTGAATACTGCTGCACAATGAAGGCCACGCTGCGCCGCACCTGCGCCACCATCACATCCAGGTGGCCTAGGCAGAGAGCACAAAGTGAGGAGGGGCCACAGGGCTAAGGAGAGGAGATGCTGTTCCCACTTCTGGCACCGCTTACCTTTCGGAGCCACATCATAGCCAACCGCCACCACCGCAATGCCCTGTGTCACCAGAGGGGGCGCTATAAAGCCCGACACCTCCTTACTGGAGAAGAGAAACACTGGTGAGTCACATGCTTAACTGCTTGGAATGTAGCCGAGCAGATCCCCCCGAGACAGGGCCAGCCACAGGGATGCTCCAAGGGCGGCGATTATCTGCCTGTTGGACCTGCAGCACCCAGGACAGGCCTAGCTTCAACTCTTTTTACACCTGAGGAGGAAGTTCTGGGGCTAAGGCTGAGCCCCTCACACAGGTCCCCCCGCCCACAAATAACTCCCTGAAAAGGACTTGCCTCACCTTAAAAACTGCCAGTATCCACCGTGGATGTACAGGACGAGTGGGAAGGCTGCAAGGAACAACAAAAGGTAACCTGGCAGGCAAGGCGCGCTGCATGTTCCCTCCCCTTCCCCACTCCCTGTTCTCCCAGCTTCTCTTGCTTTCATCCCACACCCCCGCCTCTTCCCATTTACCTCCAGAGGGATCTGTGGGTAAGTAAATGTCCAGTTTCTCCCCATCATTGCCCCCATAAGGGACATGCAGCAGGGTCTGCATGGTGGCCTGGGCCCTCCGGGTGCCTGTGAGAGAAATGAAGTACAAACCACATACACTGGCTGCTCCATGGTGCAGCAGGCAAGCAGCCCCCTCACCCCTCCCTGGCTCCCAGACTCAGCTCTGACCTGGGAGCCCGTCTGTTTCTGGTCAGCTCTCCGACACTGCATCCCCCTTTGCCAAGCCACCACCCTGCAGTCCAAACCCCCTTAAATCCCCACCTGCTTCTGTGGGGCCCACAAGGGAGTTGGTAATTTACAAACAAAGGCCCCAAGTCACCTGTTTGGGTGATTAGTGGGTCCTGCCATGGGGGTCTCTTTCTCTTCTCTGCCAACTCTTTGGGGTTGGGGCTGTCTTTGGATTTGTGTTGCACAGAATCCAAGCACAAGCATCATCAAGCAAATAGAACAGAGCAGGCAGAGCACAGGGAGAAGTCTGGGTCTGGACGCTCACCTAGTAACCTGCCAGCGCCCCCCAGCTCTCAGTAGTGCTATACGCTACTGTCTGCATCTGAGATGCTCTCTCTGCACAGTATGTGTCACATCTGCATCCATTTCTCCACCCTTTGCTCTGTGGGAAGCTTATCCCCTGGCAAAACCTGCTGGCCCTTTACCTTCAGTCACCGCCCTGACATGGGCCTCTATCACAACCTCCTTGTCCATGCGGTGAGACCACCGGCTCGGGGCATACTGCTTCTCTAGCTCCTGCAGGGAACACACCACAAATCCAGACACACACAATGGGGCCAGCACAGCTAGATTTTTATCTTCTTGCCTTCAGATGAGTTTCTGGTCCTACAAAGCTGGTGTTTCTGGGACCGGAGAGAGGGACCGAGCAGGATCCACCCAGAGAAAAGGCAAACAGAATGTGTACGTGGCTCCCAGCATTAACAATCTCCAGCTATTGATGTTGTGGGATGTGAGTCTTAAAGCAGTACCCACTGATTCTTAAACCAGTGTTCACGCTAGAATAGCAGAGGACTGTGGGTCGCAACTGAGGGGCATTGGTAGAGCTCTATGTGTGAGGGGAGCCCAGGGCTGGAATGACAGGGGGACAATGGGTTGGGATTGAGAGACATCGGAAGAGGGGAGAGAGAGAGAGGCAGCCTAGGGCTGGAATAACAGGGACCAGGGAGTTGCAGGCTAGGACTGAGGGGCACTGGCAAAGCTGGGAGGAGAAGGCTATACCCCACCAGTGGTTTCAGTCCCAAAGATAATAACTGAGCTGTTCCAAATGAGGCTCCCTGGACTTTGATCTCCATGTCCTGAGAGTAGAGGGACAAGCCTTGTCCGACAAGGAGTCACAAAGGGTAGAGGGACAAGCCTTGTCCGACAAGGAGTCACAAAGACAAAGTCGCTCTTACTTACCCCTCCTCCTCCAGGATACTCTAGTCCGCAGCCTCCCCCCACCCCCACCCTCTTGTAGTCCCCTCTCCCCTTACCTCCTTTGTCATGTCTCGCCACGTCCCCATGTCCAGGCTCACTGCGACCCGCACAGGGGCTGTCTCTGCATGTGACCAGCGCAAACCAATGCGTGCCGGGGCTGGCCTGGTCCCCACTGGCTGTTCTGGGGGCGGAGGGATTGTGGGACACTCCCCCCCCAGCCGATGCCAAGCTCAGGAAAGTGCCGCGGGACCCACCGAAACACGAGTTCCGCAGATGTCTGCCCTGCCCCCTGCTTCCCCCGGTCCCCAGCTCGGAGACAGCGGAGCAGACGGGGCAGGAAGAAACTTCCCCGTGGACAGGTTATTCCATCGTTGTCCTCCGTGTTCCCTGGACCTGCTCCTGCATCTGCTGTCGGGCACGGGACTGGCCCAGCCCTGACCCCTTTGGGCAGCTCCCCAGTGTAGACAGCCGCTGCCCCGAGAGCGGCTAAGCGTCCAGATAACAAAGACCTTGTTCCTTCCACTTGGTTTGTATCAACCCCCCGTCCCTGCACCCCGCCCTCCACTCTTGCGCCTTGCCGGGACTCGGGGCAGGTCACACACACGGGCGTTTCCCGGCTCGGTTCCGTCCACCCCGGGTGACAGGGACCGCGAGTCTGGCTTGCGGGGCTCCGCTGGGAACAGAGCTTCTCAGGACCTG
>NC_048311.1:34423506-34431859 GCF_013100865.1 Trachemys scripta elegans
GCGGGGGGCTGCTGGGCCTACAGCGCTTGTGCCCTGGCTGCTGCCCCAGCCCCGCTCCCTTGAACGAGGCCCGGTTCTCGGGGCGCAGCTACCGACCCCCGCCTCTGCGGCCATGGGGGGGCCCCTGGGGGACCCTGCAGCCCGGGCAGACGGTCCTTTAAACTCTGGCTCCGAGCTGCCTCCCCTGGGGCTCAGCCTGGGGGCTCCCCGGGCACCAGGGGAGCGAGTGGGGCTTGGCTGCTGCTCCGGGTTGCGGGGAGTCGGTGACTAGGAGACCAGCCCCCTGGCTGGGGGAGACAGGGCTGTTGTGTTCCCGGGTAGCTGACAGCATCATGGGCCGCAGGGCTCCTGGTGGGGGAGGCCACTGGTGTCTGGTTGGCTCCAGTATGTGTTGGGTGTGCTAGGCCTATCCTTGGGGTAATGTCCATTCCCGCCGGGTGCCCGCCTCTCTGCAGGCTGTGGTTGATTGTGACTCTCTTGTAGCACAGAACTCATGCGCCGGGTCCGCAGGTTCCAGATTGCCCAGTACAAATGCCTCGTGATCAAGTACGCCAAGGACACTCGTTACTGCGCCAATGGGGTCTCCACGCATGACAGGTGAGCTGCTGCCATGGATTTCCCCCCATTAGCAGGGAGGATAATCCTCTGCCTGTTGCAGCTTGACTGTTTGCTTCTAATAAGGGAACTTGGCCTGCAAGCTTGAAGTTGAAGTTGTCTCCTTTGTTCTGTACAGTCCATGGGCCCTGCCTTCAGTGGTGTGTTTAGGCATGACTGCAGCCCTGTGCCCCTCCACAGAACGCTGCTTTCGGCTAGCTGCTGTTTAGCTGTGCTATGGGAACTCTTTTTGCAACTAGCTGGTTGGCAACTGCACCATGTCTAAGTGGCACAGCTTTTAGCCCAGGAACGCTGACCTGTCTCAAAACAGCTGTCACCTGTGCTTGAGCTCTTGTTTTTAATAGCTCCCTCCTATGTGGTTGACCAGGCACTCACTCCTGTGCTGACCCTTCCTTGCAGGAATACCATGGAGGCTCTTTCAGCCTGTTATCTCAGAGACGTGCAGCAGGAGGCGCTTGGTTCAGCTGTGATTGGTATTGATGAAGGCCAGTTTGTAAGTTCTCACTGCTTGTCTGCTGCTGTCTCCTGTCCAATAACCAGCATCTTGCCTTGAAGGGGCCCTGTGCTATGTAAGATGGGGAGTGCAGAGAAGAATTTTAGACCCACTGTGTAAACTGGTAAAATGGTCTTGTGCAGAGTTCTTGTCCAGCCACATTTGTGTGCTCTAGTGCCATCCCTCCTCATAGCCTTGGTACGGGTCCTGTGGGCAGCTAAACCTACCATCTTTAGTCTGAAGACGCTCCTTGCCCCCTTTGCTCAGGTAATGTTGCTGTAGTGTCCTAGCTGGTGCCCTGACCTGCTGTTGTGGGGACACTTCTGAATTCACTTGAAGCTGCCCAAACTCCTTCCTCTGCACTCTCCTCGCTGAAGCTGTCCTCTTTATACCTGTCTAGTTCCCAGACATTGTGGAGTTCTGCGAGGCAATGGCCAATGCAGGGAAGACTGTAATCGTTGCTGCCCTCGATGGGACCTTCCAGAGGAAGGTAATTTCTCTTTCAGCAATGGGTAACTGGATCCTTCTGAGTTCTTATCTCTGTACCAAATAGCCTCTCTTTTTGCTGCAGGCATTTGGGAGCATCCTGAACCTGGTCCCCTTGGCAGAGAGTGTAGTGAAGCTGAATGCTGTATGCATGGAGTGTTACCGGGAGGCTTCATACACAAAGAGGCTGGGCTCTGAGAGGGAGGTAAGAGTCTAGAGTGGTCTTTGTTCTCTAACAGGGCCTTGAAGACACCTGTGAGGTGACCTGACCTGCCCACGGTGTGTTTATACAGGAGGAAGGAGCATCCCCTTCTAACCTACTCTCTCCTATCAGGTTGAAGTCATTGGAGGGTCAGACAAGTATCACTCTGTCTGCCGTGTCTGCTACTTCAGGAAGCGACCTCAGCAGGCTGGGCCAGAAAACAAAGAGAACCTGCCTGTGGGGGCCAAACAGGTGGATATTCTAGCCTCCCGAAAGGTCCTGGCTTCGCGACAGATGCCGTGGAGCACAGCAAACTGAGCAGGGGAGGCAAGAGATTACAACTTTGGGGCTTCTTTAAAGCTGACTTTCCCCTCTGTTCAGCCTGGAGCTGTCTCATGGCCTCCCAAAGCTACCTGCCAAACCTAACTGCTGCTTGTGTGTGCTGAGCTACAAAGAACCAGGCAAGCCTCCACCTAGAAGGGACAAAAGGGGAGAACAATGACAAACAGGAGTCAGGCAAGCAACCAAGGGGAAAGTCCTCCGCCATGGGATGTGGGCAAGAAATTGGAGGCACTTACTGAGGCAGCCACACTGCAACAGACCCTTGTCCCTGGGTATGGGACTTCCCAATACACCCATCTGTCCAGGCTTCTGAGTAGTGATTTTTTCCAACTCATGGTAATCCCTCTCTAGTGCTTTTGACCTCCCTCCCTGACACTGTTGCTGGCTTCTGCTTGTGTTCTTACGGACCTTGCCTGTTCCTAACCAGCTCATGGGTCTGACTTGCTGCCTGGGATGGCCTGTCCCTAGGTGGCACTGAGACAGGAGAACCTCATTGCTTTAGCCCCTTCATTATATTGCCTCTTACTCTATTCTAAGGTGAAGGGCCTCAGTCCTCCCATCCCTATTAGTGTCGTGTCTTCTGCTATCACTGTACCACAGCCATTATCTTCCCTCCCGAATATCCGTTTCTCCTCTAACAATGCTTATGTGCAGCTGCCTCCACCCCCCTCTCTGGCAGGCAGCTGTAATTAGTTCTCCCCTCCCCCATTGCACTTCAGTGGCTGTCCAATTTAAGATGGTTTCTCCAATTATACGCGCTAAGTGACTGAGTTGCTCTAAATCAGGGCTGTTCCATTCCAAGGGTTTTTACTGTTACCAGCAGTGGAGGTAGCCTTGATGGGTTGATTTGGAGGGTTAGGTGGGGGTTCTGTTTTTAGTTTCAGCTGTCCTAACTCAGAGTGAGGCTCTGCTCCTCCCTGCATCTACCCTAATGAGGGTGGAGAATGGACCCCCTGGCTGGAGGGTGACTAAGCTCTGAACACAGACAAGCTGACGACAATGCTCTCCTGAGGTGAGGTGGAGCTGGGGCTGATGTTAAAGGGCAGCATCTGCTTCAGTGGAGTCTAGTTCTGCTAATACCACTGTGCACAGCTGCTTACTTGCCTAAGAGGAGTTTGCAGACAGTGGGTCTAAAAGCCCTGTGTCCCGATCGAAAGGATGTGCTGTGTGTCTAGTAGATTAGTGCAGGCAGGGGTTTTGAGTAGCATTGCTGGTGAGTGCCCCACCCCTTATTGTGTAGTAAATCTGAAAACTACCTCTACTGAGCACTATTTTAATCTCCCAGACAGATGTCCCTGTGCTGTCCTAAGAACCAGATGTTTCAGTGAGGGTCTCTAGAAGGTAACAGGCAGATGATCTCCACTTTGACTTAAATTTCTTCCTGTGTCCTTGGCAAATCTTCTCGTCACCTTTCTCTATAAGGCCTGGGATCATTCCTGGCTGCTTCCTAACTGCCGTAACAGCTTGTTGGCCAGAGCCCTTTCCCTAAGGTGGATGTAGCATTTTGATGGGTGTGCTGGGAGGGCCTAGCACCTCTTCCCTTCCTTGGAGAATGAGCCAGCTGCTCTAACCTCCTTTCCTGCAGCCCAGGCTGTCTGTTTTGTGACAGAAGGCCCTCTGTTAACCACTGGCCTGCACCAGGAAGTTCTCCTCAGTCCCATTTCCCCCACCCCTTAGAGCAGCTGCATTGATCCTAACCCCAATAGGGCCTGGAAGCAGCAAGCTTGACCACCTGTATTAAGTTCACCTGCCAGGTGTAGGAGGGCTGCTGCTAATTTTAAATGCTTCTATTGCTGCTTGGGGGGGGGGGGGGGGGGATTCTACAAGCTGTGACTGAAGAATTCCTGCATGGTTCTAGAGCTGCTTACTGAAAGGGGGAGGTTTAATGTTCTGAAGGCTGCAGCATTAGCCTTGCAGGGGGGCTTAGCCCTTGGGGTGGGCAGCTGCCTAATGTTTCAGTGCGTCTGTAAGTGCAGGGGTGAGTTTTAAATTAAATTTAATGCAACTCAGTGTAATGTGTATTAATGCCACATTCACCGTGCTCTTGCTGAGACCTCTTCTCAGGCTCCTGGGGGCAGCTGTACTCATCCCCTGCTGACAGGGGCAGGTGCTGGAAGCTCTGTCATGTGGCTTCTGTAGGGGAACTGCCTGCTTGCGTAAAGGCTCTCAAACTCCACTACCCCTGCAGGAGCAGGAGGGGAGGCACTTGAGTGGTGCTAAAAATAGGCCTGTGTAATGATTATGCATTTCTTGGCTCTTCTGGACAGTGACTTGCTCTAGGCAGAGTGTGATGGGGTGGGGGGGAGAGCTGCATTTCCTATCCTACCCTGGGGTGGGAGGAAACCCTCCCCCTTCTTAGGCAGAAACATCCTGGATGGGCAAAGGGTGAGCTGAGGCCTCTCCCCAGCAGAGGGAAAGCCCCTATTACCCCCTGCCCCTTAACGGTCCCCAGCCCCAGAAAGTCAGCAGCTTTAAGTGAAAAAGACTTTATTCCATCTTCCCATTGTGATAAATGAGCATTTAAAACATTCAGTTGTGGGTGGCAGCTGGGGCTGCAACTCACCTACCCAGTGTGGTGATCAGACACAGCTTCCCAGAACAGGTGCACTTGGGAAGCAACCTGAGACTATTTACCCACCAGCCAAAGCAAGACAGGGTGTGTACACAAGGAAGAACAGCTCCATCCCGCCAATCCCTGCATTGCTGCTTCAGGGGCAAGAGCAGGCTGAAGCCTGGCCCTCCCTTGGAGAGCTAGCTGCCAGGTGGCTTTGAGCAGACCCCACCAGGCTGTGCTCTGACCAGCCTGGGGTGAGCAGAAAGGTGTAGTGGTGAAATAAAACCGTGCTGCTCAGCTTCCCCTCCTTGCTCAGGCCCCACAGCAAAGTCATTCTAGGAAGCTGTTTCAGCAGCCATTAAAGAGCTGACCAACCTCCTCATTGCAGGTGGTACCCAAAGATCAGACCCTCCCCTACTCTAAAGGGAATCCCCTTTAGATTGCTGGGGGAGGGGCAAGGCACAGCCCCTCACATCGCTGGGGAACTCAAAAGCTTTATAGACAAGTCAGGTTACAAAAAGTTTAGTCCTGCACTTTGGCACCAAGCTCACCCAGCAGCAGAAATGGAAGGCAGCCCAGGAACCCCCCGTACCCAGCACAGAAGCAGAACTGCAGGTGCAGTCACAAGGAACTGCTGGCCCAGGCACTGAACCCCACTGAGCAAGGTGGCAGCTGGGGATTAAGACACTGGATACAAAAGTGTGGTGGCACTTGAGGGAATCTGAGCCAGCAGGGTTAGTAAAGGCACCAGGGCTAGAGCTGAAGTTACACGGATGTAGCCATGGGCAGGGTTGGGGGGTGTTTAAAACTTGCCATGCTGTCTCAACCACAAGAGAGGAAATAGTCATTCTGTGCTGTTGTGAAGGAAAGAATCTAACTGCCCACACTCCATTGGCACAGCTGGGGAGGGGCCAGGGTGAAGGCTTAGGGACAAAATTCCCCTCCTGAATAGGAAGGAGTCCCCAGTGCACGCATGTGCTCAGCAGTCACCCAAATGAACGAGAAGGAAGCCCTGCCCCCAGTCAGAGAGTACTTGATTTTCAGGAAGGCAGAGTCAGCAAGCAGCTCTGGGGGCAAGTTACATGTACAGCCTCCTCCCTGCATTCAGGCCCTGGGCTCTGCCAGGAACCAGGGAGCTACCTCCCTCTCCTTTAGCATGATAACTCCAAAACCCTGGTGCCCTTCACACACTAAGCAGCCACCAATCCCCTACCCCCACCCCTAGTCAAGATACAGCCCCTGCCCCACAGAAGAATTGCACTTGTGCAGCTATCCCCGCTGGCCACTTTAGTGGTGGTCGACGGCACAGGGCTCAGTACGCAGGTGGGGGCTGGTAGCCCTCCGAGGTCTCTCCAGGCTGGGTGAAGGGCGGCTGCTGGTAGTTGTCGTGAGAGACGTTGGGATAAATTGAGTAGGGGGTCGAAGGGTCAGGGGTGGGGTCAGTGTAGCTGTTAGTAAAGTCCTCCACTCCCATTCTGTACCTCTGGAGAGCAAAGGTGATCAGGAACCCCTAGAAAGAGACAGCAGCCGTCAGCAAAGCCAGTCCCCTCGGGAGGGCCACAAGCGTCTTTTGCTCCTGGGCAGGCCCAGGTACTGGGAGGCAGTGGCAGCAGGAAGCCACAGTAACACTGCCCGTTCCAGGCTGATGTGGCTCCGGCCCCCGATTCTCTCAAAGCCCCCACCCCAAGAGAGGTACGCCCTGAAGAGATCTGTGGGCTGGGAAAGCCCCACTCACCCAGGAGAAGATGGAGAAGAAGCTGAAGGCAATGGCAGCTCGGGCCGAGTCAGCGCCCACATGCACCTCGCTCGGCAGCGTCATAGCCCACTGGTTGGTCAAGAAGCAAAAGCCAACGAACCACAGGAAAGTCCAGAGTGCTGGTGGAGGGGGAAGAGAGCAATCGGTGGGTCCTGCTGCCTTGCTGGGGTGCAATCCCATCCCCTGCCCCACACTGATGACTTCATGTCACCCAGCTGCTGGCAGGGAGGGCTGAGCCCAACAGCCTGTTCCGCAGACATGTTGGCTAAGGGCCTCTGCTCCGTTAGTGCCAGGGTCACTGACTGACTCCACTGTCTCCCAGCACTGCTGCTTGATGCCCCTGCAGGGCTCGCTGTAGAGCCCCATAACCCCTATGCTTTGGCAAGCTGGCAGAAAAGGATCACACAGCTGGGTGCATGTCTGCCAGGCACTTTCTCCCAGCCAGGAGCAGTGCATGGTGGGCACAGTGCCAGGAGATCAGAGAATCCCATCCTGGTCAGGCCCAGCATAGGCCACTGAAAAGAAACGATCATCCAAGGAGATGGACAAGGGCAGCCAGTGTCTGATCATTAGAGAAGGCCCTAAAGCTGGATGGGTTTCTAACTGCTCTGCTCTAGGCATTCGGCAGGGGCAGTTCTCTGGCTTGTGTTATACCCAAGGTCAGACTAGGGGATTGTAACGGTCCATTCTTGGGGGGGGCCTTAGAATCAGCCAACCAGAGCCAGGCCCACCCCCATGGCTGCTGTTACCTGAAAAGCCCAAGTCTGCCATGACCAAGTATTTACGGTCAGTGGCATTGCTGATCTGGGGGAAGTAGATATCGATTGTGAAGAAGGCGACACAGGCCAGGAAGCCGAGGACGCCGATGCCGATGCCGTAGCGGCAGGCGTCCTCGTTCTGGTGGAAGACGCAGTGGAGCTGTGCAGTCTCAGGCGGGTTGGTGTACCCCTCACCGATGATGCAGGAGAACACGATGAGGGAGAACACCTGGGGAGGCAGCATTGGCATTAGCTTGGGCAGTGTTCAGGAACCACGGGGCAGATGGAGAGCCAGGGGGACGGGGGACCTCAACCACCCTTCCAAAGCAGGAGGGAGTTCGTTCAATGCAGCAGAGCCCCATCTCCACCCCCCTCCTCTTGGGGAGGGGATGCACAGGCCGCAGACCAGAGCGGTGTGCTGGAATGGGGCAGCCCAGACACGCCGTGACGGGGCGATTCACTGCACCTTTACCTGGGGACAGGGGAGTGATGGGAGCAGGGGCCCGAACCCCCAGCGAGGGGGCTGGGCTGGGAGACGCCTGGGCACTGGCCCCACTGCCGCCCCAACAAACAGGGCACAAGCCCAGCAGTGAGCCGGACCTGCCTGGCCCCGGGGGAAAGGCAGCCGCTGGCACGGGGCGCGCTCCCCCCGGAGTCTCGGGGGGCCCAGCCCCAGGCCGGGGAGGGCGCAGCCGCGAGCCCCGCCCAGCCCCAGCGCGGTCAGCTGATGGCCGCATGACCGGCGCCAGGAACGGACCGTCCCGGAGCCGCCGCGGGGCCCCGGGCGCCGCCACCCCGAGAGCGCAGCGGGAGGCCCCGAGCCGGCCCCGGCCCCGGCCCCTTCCCCCGGCGCGGCACCAGGCAGCTCCGGCGGCAGCGGGGGGTTTCCGGCCGCCAGGCCCGCGCCCGGCCCCGGCCCCGGCCCCGCTCACCGCGCTCAGCAGCCGCACCAGGCTCTGCGGCCGCTGCAGGAAGCGCAGCAGGTCGAAGGTGCCGCCGGCCTTGGCCGCTCCGTAGGCGCCGCCGCTCTCCATGCTGCCCGCCCAGCCTGGCCCGGCCCGCCGCCCCGCCCGGCTTGAGCCGCCGCCGCCCCGCCCCGAGGGAGGGGCCCGGCCCGGCCCGGCTGCGGCCATGGCAGGGCGCGGCC
>NC_048311.1:34432321-34435794 GCF_013100865.1 Trachemys scripta elegans
ATATAGGGCACTTGGACTTCAGAAAGCCTTTGACAAGGTCCCTCACTGAAGGCGTTTAAGCAAAGTGAGCAGTCATGGGATAAGAGGGAAGAGCCTCTGAGAGATCAGTAACTGGGTACAAGCTAGGAAACAAAGGCTAGGAATAAATGGGCAGTTTTCACAGAGGAGAGAGGTGAATAGCGGGATCTCCCACAGATCCGTGTTGGGACCAGTGTTGTTAATTTATTCATAAATAATCTAGGAAATGGGTAAACAGTGAGGTGGCAAAGTTTGGTGATGATACAAAATTACACAAGATAGTTAAGTCCAAAGCTGACTGTGAAGAGTTACCAAGGGATCTCACATAAGTGGGTGATTGGGTAACAACTTGGCAGATGAAATTCAGTGTTGATAAATGTAAAGTAATGAGCATTGGAAAACATAATTCCAACTATGTATACAAAATGATGGGGTCAATATTAGCTGTTACCACTCAAGAAAGGGATCTTGGAGTCATCGTAGGTATTCTCTGCAAACATCCGCTCAATGTGCAGTGGCAGTCAAAAAAGCAAACAATGTTGGGAATCATTAGAAAAGGGATAGCTAATACACCTGAAAACATCATAATCCCACTTTATAAATCCCTGGTACACTCACATCTTCAATACTGCATACAGTTCTGATCACCCCATCTCAAAACAGATACACTGGAATTGGAAAAGGTGTGACGAGGGGTATGGAACAGCTTCTATGTGAGGCAAGACTGGGACTGTACAGTTTAGAAAAGACGACCAAGGGGGATACAATAGAGTCTGTACAATCATGAGTGGTGAGGAGAAAGTGAGTAAGGACCTGTTATTTATCCCTTCACATAACAAGAACCAGGCGTCACCCAATACAATTAATAGACAGCAGTTTTATACAAACAAAAGGAAGTTCTCCATACAAGGCAATCAACCTGGAGAAACTGTTGCCCGAGGATGCTGTGAAGGCCAAATGTGTAACTGGGTTAAAAAAATAACTAGTTAAATTCCTGGGGGCTAGGTCAGGGGTGGGCAAACTTTTCAGCATGAGGGCCACATCTGGGAATAGAAATTGTATAGTGGGCCATGAATGCTCCATCTGGGGGTGCGGGCTCTGGGGTGGGCCTGGGAATGAGGAGTTTGGGGTGTAGGAGGGTGCTCTGGGCTGGGACCGAGGGGTTCGGAGGCTGGATCAGGGTTGAGGCAGGGGTGTCCTTTCTGGACAACTGAAAGCTCACCAGCTTCCAGAGCTAAGGGACAACAGGAGCCTACATGTCCCCAGAGGGGTCCCCACCCACCAATACAGGCCTGGTCTGCTGGTCCCTGAGCGACTGCTGTATCCACGCCACCCCCAGCAGAGCAGCGAGCATGGACCGTGACTGTCATGGGGCCGAGCAGCGAGCATGGACCCTGACTGTCGTGGGGCAGAGCACCACTGGATGTCCTGCCCACAGAGGCCATGGCTGACGGAGCCTAGCGCGTGCCTTGACTGGCCCAGGTGTGCGATTTAAGGGCTAGAGGAAACACCTGGAGGCTGTCTGTGCAACTAGGCAGATCGCCGCGTGCTGCTGCTGCCAACAGACCCTGCTGCACACTCCCGACACCTTGCCTTGCTCCCGGCTCCACACCTGACGCCCTGCTTCTCTTCCACGAACGCTACTTCGGCGGGCTCCTGGGCTCCAAACTGGTGCGGCTCATCGACCTCGACTGCGACCTGATCCTACGGCAAGACCCTGCTGTGGATGCTATTCCTGCCCTTGATTCTAGACTGCACTTGGGCCATATCTCCTCCAACCCAGGCCCTGACCTCAACCCGACCCTATAGCCCGGGTCCTTACGGCCCCAAACTGGGCCTGTACCTGAGCATGATGAGACGTGGGAAGCAGAAGGCATCGGACCTGGCATATTGTAGGCCGAGCTGGGCTGAGGGGCGCAGGTGGGTTGACACAGCCTCTGCCACCACCTGCCAGGCAGCTGTGTAGTTGGCAAAGAGGCTGCAGGCCCTGCGTCCGTGGTGTCTGAGAGCAGAGCTGCAGGGGTGGTGATGGGCAAGGGGTGGGCGCTGCCTGCTCCCCACTGATGTCCCCGGAGCAGTGCCCTGCCCAGGAGCCGCCTGGGACTGCCCTCGCGCACCTTGCGATGACGTAGCCCAAGGAGGCCGACACCAGGATCAGGCCCAACAGCAGCGTCCGCTGGAAGAGTCAGTGGAACTGGATGCACGAGAGTCTCAGGGAGGGTCTGCAATCCCTGTACAGAGTGTGCTGGGGGGAGAGAGGGTCACAGGAGCCCTGCAATCCCCGCCTACCCCCACGCCCGGTGCTGGGCCAGCCCCCGTCCCCCCCTTCCCAGGCACTGGGGTCTGTCCCTGCCGCCCTGACTCCCAGCCCCTGGCCTCTCGGAGGCTAATGGCCACAGGCTCGGCTGTAGTTTGGTTCCCTTCCTGGAGCTGGAGCTGGCAGGGCAGACAGAAGGCTCAGCAAAGATGGGTCTATCTTGGGGTTACACCGCAGGATTAGCTCCCCTGCTCACCCCACAGTCTGAGACACACACTGGCCCCAAGCACTCTCTGATCACAAGGGAGACGGGGGTGGGGCCCCATGGGGTACATGCCAGAACTGCCACCTGCACAGCCCCAGACGTGTGGACTGGGCGCTGGAGAAGGCCACCGTACCCTCAACCTCATCCAGAGACTTCCAGAGCTGGCAGGTCCCTGGCAGGTTCTGTGCTCCCTCCCAGAACCACTGCTCTCGCCTCCAGGACCCCAGCAGGACCAGTCTCCCTCCTGGGATGCTCTCAGCTGCCTGCTGGAAGGAGATGGAATTCAGTTCCTGTAGCAAAACGCACGGGGGTTTCATGGGTGCTGCTGGGAGATCTGCCCACGAAGCATTTCTATCCACAGCCATCCCTGCTCTGTCACTACCACGGCCCCATTCCCGCTGTGTCCCAGGCCGGTGAGGCTCTTGTCCAGCCGTGGCCGGAGGTGGGGGGCTCTCACATCCTAGGGCCCCTTGCCCAGGGGTGGACAGGATGATGAGACGCGCAGTTTAGCCCCATTTGACGAGCAGGAGGCTAAACCCTCCTGTCCAGCCCCTGTGATGCTGTTGCAGTCAGGCCCTGACCTAAGCAGGCGCTTCTCCTGTATAGAGCAGCGGACTGTCCTGGCCCCGTCAGGACCCCAGCTTGGGCCTCCCAAGGGCCCCTTTCACCCCCAAATCAGCCAGAACTAGCCTGGCTGTTGCCGCACCTGCCCCTTGGGCTCCTCTCCCTGGTTGTTTTCGGCCGTGGCTGAGGAGGAGCCGTGAGCTCAAGTCCCAGCCCGTCCAGACACATCACTGCGGCCGCTAGGGCTTGCTGCTCTCCCTCCGAAAGAGAAAGTGACTCACTGCTCGCCCTGCCCGCGCCCCGGCGCTGACGCCTCTCAGCCAGCTCTGGCTCTGGCTCCTCCAGGGACAAGGGAGGTGCCCGAACCAC
>NC_048311.1:34439855-34446731 GCF_013100865.1 Trachemys scripta elegans
TGTGGATCCTGCCGACTACGCCACTGTGACGGTGCTGCCCGTGGGAGCCACTGAGGTCACTCAATCAGGGTGAACTGCAAACAGAACAGGGCAGACAAACCCCAAACGCTGGTGGATCTTCCAATACTTAGATTTACCAACCAGCCCAAAACAGCTTCTATAGAACCTCACTGGTTATTTAGAAGTTAAAACAATGCAGTTCCCTTAAAGTACCCGGCCTCAGGCCCCCATCCAGACACACACGTCAGATATGATGATGATTACTGAAAATCTTACTTCATCATATCAAATAAAAGGTTCTTCCAATCCCAAAGGATCAGCCACATACCCAGGTTTAATTATAACTTAGATCTTACCCAAAATACACGCTAATAGCCAATTCTTATTAACTAAGCTAAAATTTATTAAAAAAGAAAAGAGAGAGAGTGTTTGTTGGTTAAAAGATCAATATACATACAGACTTGAATTCAATTCTTGAGGTTCAGATACATAGCAGAGGTGATCTTGTAGTTGCCAGAAGTCCTTTTAGAAATAGTCCATAGGTTATAGTGCAATGTCCATATTCAGGGTGACTCCAGTCAATTACTGGGGATCTCAATCCTTGTGGCTTAAAGTTTCCCCCTCTTGAAACCCAAAGCAGATCTGAGATGCAGCACGATTGTGGCCCAGGGTTCTTATACATTTCCAGCAGCCTTTCGGCCTGAGAAAACAATAGGCTTAATTCTCCTTCTAAACATCCTGGCAATTAGCACAGGGTAATTTATCCATTAAACAGTTAGATACAGGTTACCACAACCTTCAAAGAGACATATAGACAATAATACTATTTCACTCAAGTATTATTATCAATGTTAATATTCCTTTTTGATCTTTTAATTAAAGTGATAGCAATAGACAAGACTTGTTTGCTTACATCACAAGCCCTGAGCAAACGTCTACCCTTTTACCTCTAACAGTGCAGACTTGCATTTCAAAGCTCTATTCATTTACATATCTTCCTAACCTGTTTCTACAGTTCACCCATGGGTCAGGTCAGTTGGTGAGTTAATTAACTCTTCCTGGCCCAGTCATCTTCCAATGAAATATTATATTACACTCCTAATGTCACAGTCCCCAACAGATGAGACCTTCTGGAAACGCTCCCAGTGTGCTGACGTGAGTGACATGCAGGAAACGGGTTCTCATGATGCCTGGGAAATGCTGTGCTCTGAGCAGGAAGCATGCACAGTGAACTGGGGCCGGGCTCTGAGCTCGGGAAGGAGCGTGGGAGAACAGGCTCTGAGCTCAACCCTGCCCGTGGCTGCAGGAGGGAAGAGGTGTTGATCTCGCCCATACCCATGGCACACCATGGACAGGCACTGCCCTGGCAGAAGGGAGGGAAGGCAGAGGAGAGACGTGCTGGCCACACATCTCCCCGCCTGCAGTGGCCAGGCGCAGCTGATCACGGATGCAGCACCGGGGCGGGGTGGGAATGCTCCAGAGCATGGGGGCCTGCTGGGGGAAGCAGCGCTCGCTCCCAGGGCCCATGCTGTGTCTTTGGGGAGAGGGATCCTGGGACGGGGCTTTCCCCGCTGAGCCGACTGTCAGTGAGTGTCCCTTGAGGGGAACCACACAAGGGGCACCAGAGGCCCCAAGGGGAGAGTCCTGCCCCCAGACAGCCAGGGCCCATGGCCAGCCTCCATTTTGAGCCTTCATCCTGACCCCTATTTTGATGGCTACACTGCAGCTTGCCTGCCTGAATCTGGGAAATCCCTGGGACCGCTGGGCCCTGGCCCCCACTGAGGCTGGGCGAGACAGGCCTGGAACACACCCGGGGAGCTGCCGAGTCCTTTGCTGCATGAGGAGCTAAGACTAAAATCATATTGTGCCCTCCAGGTGGACACCACAGGCAAAAGACTACGACTCCCAGCATCCTCTGCGTTCCAGGTAAGGGGAGGAATGTGGGCTGGCTCCTGTCCAGCTGGATGGTTCTCTCTGTGCTTCGCCCCTTGCAGAGCGGCGGGCTCCCCACCCAGGGCTGCCCCTGAGGGACGCTGCAGCGGGCAGGTGAGTGAAGCTGAGAAGGGGGATTTGCAGCTGACATGGGCTCTGCAGAAACAGCTGGTCTGAGGCCAGGCTCCTTGAAATGCCTCCAGCCCGGGGCTGTAGCACCACACTGCCAGCGTGCCCCAGCTCCACCCCGAGCGCACGGGGCTGAGTGCCACGGGCAGCCAGGGCTCACTCAGCCCTGGGGTGACTCGGGAAGAAGCTATGGGGTGGGGTGGGAGGTGTGCATGGACTTTGGAACAGCAAAGAGAGCTGGGCTGAGCCCTGAGGGTGGAGTAGGGGCTGCCCTCCTCCCCCCCTTATTGGTGCACACAGACCCTGGCAGGCTTAGCTTCCCCCAGCCCAGCGTGTGCCCGCCCCACAGGCAGCAGGGGGATATGGGCAGGGAAGGGAGCCAACGGGACACACCCAGGGACTCTGGTCAGTAAGACCAGCTGGTGGGACTGCGACACCTGCAGGGAGAGCTCCAGGGGCCGGAGTCTCCAGCCAGCGCTGCCTGGGACCACCAGACCAGAGCAGAGAGACAAAGCCAGGAGGTTCCTGAGGTTCCCTTTGGTGCAGTGTGCCTCTGTCCCTGCAGGCACTGCTCTTCGGGGGGGTGTCTGTGCTAGCTGTGGGGCCAAAGGCGGGGAGGGCCCCACGGGAGCCACCCTTGCCCGGAGCAGGACTGAGCCCTCCACGCAGGGTGCACACAGCAGGGAGAGCCAGGGTGAGTTTTGTGCCCAGGTGCCTGCACTGGTAGTGGTGGCTCATGAAGCGGGGACCGCAGGTAGGCGCAGCCTGTGTCTACTGGGACCATCCTGTCTTCTGCTCTCTGAGCAAGCCCCCGTGGGGCCGGTCGGCCGCAGTGTCCAGCTCCCTGGTGCCCACCACGCCTGCTCCAGCAGTTATCTGGGGGCCCAGCGCTTTCCTAAGAGGGAGTGTCTGTCTCTGATAGGGGAAATGGAGCCAAGCCGCTGTCTGCTTGGACTTGCTGCAGGGAGTGGTTTGATTATGCAGGGCTGAGTGAAGTGAGACTCCTGCTCCTCCAGGACTGGAAGGAAGGGGCTGACTCCGCTCCAGTTAACTCCTTAGTGCGCGCTGTCCAGCGTTGGGTGCGGGAAGCAAGTGGCAGGGGAGAGAGGGGGCTGAGGAGGAGGGAGCATGCAGAGGACCAGCCCTGCTCCCCTGAGGGCAGCTCTAAAGCCAGTCCAGTGGGTCCTGCGGAGGGTGGAGTATGTGGCATTTCCCAAGGCCTGTGCTGCCCAGGCCCGGGCTCCGGCCTGCAAAGGTGTCCAGGGAGAACCTCCTTGTGCAACGCAGAACTGTGCTGAGCTGTGTGCTGGTTGAATCATCTCTGCGTAGGGCGGGGGAGGTGGCCTGGCACGTCGTGGGGATGACAGTTCTCAGTGTGCTGGGTGCAGGGGCGGATTAGGGCTTTGTGGGGCCCTGGGACAGAGAAAGTGAGGGCCCCTCCCCAACCCCTTCCGCCTGCAGTCCCCTTCCTCCCCCTGTGCTCCTGCTAGGGAAATGGGGTTGGGACATGGGGGCTTGCCCCGCCCCCATGCCTGGCACTCCTGTGGGGGAGTGGGGTGAGGGTGCGGGGGCTTACCCTGCTCTGCCCGCCCGGCGCTCCTTCCGCGGAGCGGGATAAGCCCACGTGCCTTGACCCCACTCCCCGGCAGGAACGCTGGGCAGAGTGGGGCACGGGGGGCCCATTTTTTGTGGGGCCACCCAATTGGCCAGGGCCCCTGGGCACAGGTCCCGTTGGCCCAGTGGCTAATCCACCACTGGCTGCGTGCTGGAATTATCAATATGGGAAACCACGAAACACAAGCTGAACCATAAATTCCTTTATTAAATCCAAGGGCCACTTGGTATTTATACAATTGCTCCGAACATGCCTGAAAAGCCAAACTCAGTAAGCAATGTCCTCCATCCCCTACAGAACAAAACATTCCTGAGCATTTGATCAAGACACCCACAAAGGGGCTAAGCCGGGGCACTCAGACGCAGGCTGGTCGGCTCCAGCGTGGCCAGGTCACCCACCCCTGATGTCAGCTAGAACCCACTGGGGACAGGTCACCCCGAGTTCCATTCTCAGTCCAGACAAGATTTACACTCTCCTTTCTCCCCGAGGCCTTTCCTCCCCTCCTTGGCGCCCAGCGGTTTTTCCATTGTGCCTGGGCTCACTCAGCCGTTAACACTGGGGAAGGGCCATGTTGGCTCATTTTAAGATGGATTCTTTTTGTCACATTTGTAACCATCTGCAGTCACCCCTATTGGTCAGAGGCCTTGTTTTTAGAAACTTCCCCTTATCACATTAGTGATTGGTGGAACCCCACTCCATTCCTGCTGGTTTTCAAGGCCTTCCTTCCACCTGCCAGTCAGGGCCTTTCTTTACAACACTGAGATTTCCTTAACCAAGCCTAAGCTAACCCCAATTCTTTCATTTTCTATTTATCCGGTGCTGGGGAGAGCTGCCAAAGACATGCCCAGCTCCACACTCCACCGATCCCGAGAGTCAGACAGCCGTGGGCAAGGAGGACCAGCCCAGCATGACCTGGGGCTCCCTCCCATCCACCGGGAGAACAATCCCACTTTTGACCCTTCTCCATTGTGCTGCCCCTGGGCCCTGGGACTCTGGAGCCCTGCAGACACTGGGGCCCCAGGTGTCCGGGGCAGCCCTGGTTCTCAGCAGAGAGGTGCATTGGCCATCAGAGGTGTTCACAGCCAGCCAGGGGGTCTGATTAGTGCAGGAACTTGCCCAGGCCACCGCTCATTCTGCCAGTGCCATGCACAGACTTTCCAGCTCACTCAGGGTGCCAAATGCATCTTGGTATGTGACCTTCTGGGAGCTGGGCTGGGTGAGACGGGGACGCCCCTCCCTTGGCCTTGGGCTGCATGGGGCATTGTGTGGGAAGAGGACAAAGGGTTTGCATTTACATGCTGCCCAGGCAGGGACACACAGGCTGTTTGTTCTGATGCCTGCTGAGGAATCAGAACTGAGTGGGGAGGAGAGAGTGGCTTCTTTCTCCTGCCAGTTCTGGTTGGGGAAGCAGCCCCGACACACAGGGTAAGGCCTGGCTTTTCCCTCTCTCTGACCCACCTACGGCAGGCTTATCACTGTGGTGTCTGAGCACTGACCCTAGGTGCTGCAGGGCTCCTGGCCAGTGCCCAGCGTTGACCATCCTGTCTCTCGGCTGGCCGGCCGGAGGGTGGATCACTGCCTGGGAGCTGCTCACATTGCATGACATATGGTGCCCGGGGCTTTGCACAGAGCGAGTGGTCGGCTGGGAACAGACAGAGCCTCTATCTGGAAACCTGCAACGATGCCTAGGTAGGACTCGAGGAGGGGGTCCCTGCTGGGTCAGAGGGAGCCAGGGGGTTACTGTCTGTCTGGACACGTCACGGCAGCGCTGAGGAAAGGAGGTTGAGGTTGCCGTAGTGCAGAGGATGTGGGAGAGATCTCTCCTCATCGCTGTTTTCTGTGCAGTTTCTTTTCACAAGTCGGTGCATTTCCGCTTCCTTGTCTGTAAGCTGCAATGAAAGATCAGGACCGTTGTGTGAAAAAGGAAGCAAATGCCCTAGGTCAGTGGTTTTCAAACTTTTTTTCTAGGAACCCAGTTGAAGAAAATTGTTGATGCCTGTGACCCAACGGAGCTGGGGATGAGGGGTTTGGGTGTGGGAGGGGCTCAGGGCTGGGGCAGAAGGTTGGGGGGTGGAGGGGTGGGCTGTGGGGTGGGGCTGGGAATGAGGGGTTCAGGGTGTGGAAGGAGGCTCTGGGCTGGGGCAGGGGATTGGGGCACGGGTTTGGGGTGCTTCCCGCCTGTCCTGGCACCGCGGACCGCGCTGCACCTGAAGCGGACAGCAGCAGGTCTGGCTCCTAGGGAGAGGCGCGCAAGCAGCTCCGCGTGGCTCTGGCCCGAAGGCACCACCCCCTCAGCTCCTGAGCCGGTGCTCGGGGCGGGGGCAGCGTGCAGAGCCCCGTGGCCCCCCTGCCTAGAAGCCAGACCCGCTGCTGGCCGCTTCCGGGGCGCAGCGCGGTGTCGGAGCAGGTAGGCACTAGCCTGCCTTAGCCGGGCAGCACCGCCGGCGGGACTTTTAATGGCCCGGTCAGCAGTGCCGACCAGAGCGACCCAGTGCCGAACTTTGGAAAACTGCCCTAGGTGAGCGGCTCTGCTGAGCCTGAGCTCAGGGCCTGGCCACGGAGCAGCCTTTGCTGGTGGACATGGGGCTGGGATTAATCCCTGTGGCTAGTGACCCTGGGCCCCCTCGTGACTTTCATCCTCCCCCTGGGGGACGCCGGCTTCTCCCGGTGTAACCCTGGAATTGTACTGGGATGTAGCAGCATTGATGGACGGGGCCGGGGAGTCTGAGCAGCCGCTGCCTTGCTGAGCTGTGAGCCTGGGGCCACCCCAGTGTGCACCGGGCTGCATTAATAATCCAAACCCAGAGCAAAGCCGCCCTTGGCCCAGGCACAGCTTATCCTCTGCCCAGCACTTGGAGCTCCCCAGCAGCTCCCCGGGGTCAGAGCCTGCCTCAGCAGTTCCACTTGCACCCAGGCGCTGCTGATGGCCTTGTCCCAGGGCCCTGCTGACTGCCTTACAGGCAGTGCCACGGGGGCTGTGGGGCTTCCCAAGCGAGTAGGACGCTCCGAGAGAAGCATCTTGTGGGCAGAGGGAGCCTCAGCCCCACTGATCTCTCCAGAGCTGGACTGGCCTCATCCTGTTGAACCCGGCAATCCCTGGGCATCGGCTGGAACCCGTTCGCCTGCAGCCCTGAGCCTGTGGGTTGGCTCACCCAGCAAGCGAGTCACAGAGCACGGCAGCTCCAGTCACTGCTCGACCT
>NC_048311.1:34447503-34448649 GCF_013100865.1 Trachemys scripta elegans
TTTCTAAACCAGGCCTGCAGCCCCTGAGCTCGCTGCTGCGTCTGCACTATCTGCACAGCAGGGTTGGTGTGTGACAGAATCGCAGCTTTGGTCCCCTCCTCTCTTCCTTCCTCTTCTCTGTGTTTTGTGCCGTGCTGCCTGGCTCGGCTCAGCACAGCCGCGTGTTTCCGTGGGACTCGCCTGGGAGGTGGCAGAGCCTAGCACACCCTTCTCCAGCAGCGGGACCCGACTGCAGCCAGCCCCTGCTTACTGGGCTGAATGGGATGGGGAATCGCCCAGCCAGAGCCACTGGCGGTACTCTGCCCAGGCGTCCCATGTCTCACGCTCTGGGGTGGGGCCTGTTTTAGAAATGACAAGTGGGAGCTGAAGAGAAGAGGGCGCTGCTGAGAGAGCGTGTTGTTTGGAGAACTCTAGGCCCCAGTGCTGTCTGGATCTGGGCGACGAGCCGCTGGAGGGCTGAGAACCCGAGATGACCCAGCCATTCTCCGTCACCCTTGCTGTTCCAGAGAGCAGGGACGGTGCCAGGTGAGTTGCATGGCCATTTGCCCCCCTGCTGCCTGGGAGGGGAGCACTCTGTCTGTCCAGAACTGCACCTCCAACGTGCCCATCACCGAGGTGTCTAGGGTCCAGTAGTCCCTGCTGCCCCACTCTGCTGCCTGCCAGGGGCATGGCCCTGGACTCTGCCCACTCCACTGGGGAACCTGTCCAGACACAGCCATTGCATCATGTCCTTAACACGGCAGCACTCAGGCTTCTCCCAGCCTGGGTGGGAGGGAGCCTCTCAGCCCGAGCCATCCACCCTGGCCCTTGAGACGCTCCCGCTGGCCCTGCCAGGAGAGTGTCCTGGTGGAGCGAGGCTGCTGTAGCAGCAGCCTCCGTTGTGGGGCACTTGTCTGCCCACCCCAAGGGACGGGGGCCGTGCAGGCCAGAACCTGCCCCCCTGGGGATACCGAGGGGAAACGGGAAGATTGTTGCAGCACGACCCTGTGCAGACAGAATTGTCCTGGGGTGGCAGTGAGTGTGACCGCCCTCAGGAGTTGCTCTGGGGCAGTGGCCCCATGGGCTCTGTGACCCTGCGCGGTAGCAGCTCCGCAGGCCTTGGAACCCAGTCACATCCAAGGCCAGGGCCCTTGGGTACTTCTGGGA
>NC_048311.1:34450046-34455300 GCF_013100865.1 Trachemys scripta elegans
GAGCGGGGCCACGGGGCTCCATGCGCTGCCCCCACCCCGAGCACTGGCTCCGCACTCCCATTGCCATTGGAGACGGTGTCTGCGGGCAAGAGCAGCGTGCAGAGCCTCCTGGGCCCTCCCCCGTCTAGGAGCCGGACCTGCTGGCCGTTTCCAGGGCGCAGCGTGGAGTTAGGACAGGCAGGAAGCCTGTCTTTGCCACCCCATCCCCCTGTGCCGCTGATCAGGACCGCCGGAGGTAACCCCACGCCACAACCCCAGCCCTGAGCCCCCTCCTGTGCCCCAAACCCCTCATCCCCGGCCCCACCCCTAAGCCCGCACCCCTAGTCAGAGCCCTCACCCCCACCCCCTGCTCCAGCCCCATGGAAATGAGTGGGGGCTGGGGAGACTGAGTCACCGAGGGAGGGGGAATGTAGTGAGTGGGGGGCAGGGCCTGGCAGGGGGCGGGACCTTGGGGAAGGGGTGGGGTAGGGTGTTTGTTTTTGTGCGATTAGAAAGTTGGCAGTTATGTTCTTATGTCGCCAAGCTGTCAGGAGGGGCCCAGGGAGCTCGGGCCGGGTGCTGGAACACACAGACCCTGTGGGGGCCTCTGGCCAATGCCACTGCAGATGCCCCACAGGGGCCAGCAGCTCATCTCGGGGCCAGGCCTCTGCTCTGAACGGGTGCAGCCTGAGCGAGGCGTACGGAGCTGAGGGCTTGTCCCCGGGAGCCCGCGGGGAATTCCCTCTCTGATCCCGACAGGCAGAGCTCAGTGCATTTCCTCCCCTTCTCCCAGAGAACCTGGCATCCGATCGCACCGAGGCCTGGGAGGAGCCAGAGGCGAGGGGAGAGCACCCGGATTTCTCTTCAGCCACGCTGCTGATCCTTGCCAACATGCCCAGCCGCACCATCGGTGAGCGTGAGCCCCGGGAAGCCAGCCACGCAGCCCCAGCCCCGGCTCCAGGCCTGCTGCCCGCCCCCAGCCTGGCCTGATCCCCGTACAGAGAGTGGGCTGAGGGGGCTAGAGCCACTGGGCCTGCTCATGGCTGCATGGCTCAGGCACCGGCTGGTCGTACCTCCCGACCCAGCTGGAGCGGCCCCGGGGCAGATCAGTGGTTCTCCAAGGGCCAAACCTGCCCCCACCTGCTCGCCCCAAGCTCGCCTCAATACCAGTCCACCCCAAACCGTGCCTCTGCCCCTGCCCCTGCCCCACCAATACTACCCAGCCCCACCTCAACACCACCCTGCCCTCACCCCAATATCATCCCACCATCACCTGCCTGTCCGCCCCAGGCTGCAGCCCCCCGACCTCCACCAACACCACCCTGCACCCGCCTGGACCAAGCTATGCCCCCCACCCCAACACTACCAACCCCACCCAGCCCCAACCCCCACTGTAGGAAATGGAGCAGCCCAACCCCCCCAGCTGGGATCCGCATTTCATGAGGCAGATGGAAGCAAAGCTGTGGGGAGGGGGACCCGATGCCTCTGCCCGGGGAAGCCCGCGAGGAGACCTGTCACTGGGGAGCTGGCGGTTCCAGAGGCTGCCCTGAGCTCGGCCAGCTGCCGATGGCCCGGCCCCGCTAGCTCCCTGCGCCAGAGAGCGCACGTTCCCTCGCACCCAGCGTGCTGGCCGTGTGTTCCAGGGCGCAGCCGAGGAGCCATCATCTCGCAGTTCTACAGCCGCACAACCAAGCTTCGCCGCCGGAGCAGCCGGCCGCCGCTGCACCAGATGTCCCGCTCTGCACGGCCCAGCCTGCGGCAGTACGACCTGGAGCTGGACTCCGGCCACGCAGAGCAGAAAGGTGAGTCGCTATTGCTGGAGCTGGTGCTGGGAGCGCCATGCACTGCGCAGGCTGCAGGGCCGGGCATCCCCGTGCCCCCCCTTGGGATTGGGGGGGCGTTGTGTCCAGCGGCCCCGCTCGGGATGGCAGCCACGCTGAGCTGGGGCGATGGTCTGGAGCGGAATTCCTCCCCCGTCTCCTTCCCTGCTCCCGCCCCTTGGCTGAGAACGGGCCGGTCCCTGCAGCCCGTCTTCTGCCAAGGGTGCCCCACTTTGCCCAGCGTGATCCTTGCTGCGATTCTCCTCCCCACACAGACACACAGAGCCTGCTGGTGAAGGAGCTGCAGAGCCTCTCGAGCACCCAGAGGAGCCACATGCTGCAGGCGATGCCCGTGAGCCTGGCAGAGAAACGCAGCATCAGGTCCGTCCCCCCCCGGGGAAGCAGCAGGTGCCAGCTCTGCCCCTCACCTAAGTGGAGTCTCTTGGCCTGAGGAGCCTGGGTGGGGTGGGGGCTCAGAGCGTGGGGGTGAATAGAGCAGGCCGGTGTCCTGCGGGCGGCGTGGGGCCCCCCAGGAGCAGAGCTGTCCCCTCCCGCGTGGTGTCTGAGCCGTGGAGTGACGGGACTGTGTGTTGCAGGCAGGAGTTGGGTGGATACAGAAGCACCCTGAGGAAACCTGACAGGACCAGGAGGCCTTTGTCCTGCTGTGGCCAACTCAAACATGGCTTCCTCATAGTAAGTCTGCCCCCTCCCCCCCACCACAGGTGCCAGCACCGGCCACGGGGCCAGGAGGGGCGGAGGAGATTTTTGTCTGGAGAAACCGGTTACCTCTCACGGAGTCAAAGCCCCGTGCTGCAGGACAGGAGCCCCCATCGCCTCTCCCTCCGCGCACTGCCCACGCCCAGTGGCCTCTGACAGAGTCTTGCGGTTCGCGCCAGGCCCTGCTGCACTCCTGTCTCTCGCTGGGAATCGAGACAGCGGCTGATTTCCCCCCAGTTGTTTATGAAGCAGCTCAGATAAATTCTCCCAGGGAGGGGGGCTCTGGGGGGCTCCAGTGTCGGTGGGAACAGGTGCCTTGCCTGGCCCCTGTGTGTCCCGGGAAGCTGAAGGCTGGTGATTTCTGCTGGGAAGGGTCTAGCCCAGCGCTCACTGGCCGGGGCGGTTCTGTTAATGCCACTGGGGCTTCTCTCCTTGTGACGCTGAGTCCTCACTGCCTGGAGCTGTCGCTGGCATTGGGCAAGGACCTGCCCGGGCTGAGCCCTGGCGCTGGTGGGGAATGGTGGGGGGGCCCCGGTTCTGGTAGGGGCACAGAGGCCCCCAGCTGGTGACATCCCTTCCCCCGGTGACTCCAGCAGTGCAGCCCAAACAGCTCTAGATGCTCACGGGACACCTGCTCCCAGTCCTGAGACGTGATGCTGAAAGGACACACACCTCTTCCAGTCACAGCCGCCAGGCGTGGTACATCTCTGTCCGTCCCGTCTGCGCCTCTGGGCCTCTCAGCAAAGCCCTGGCTGGAGTAGCCGAGCGGAAGGAAGGCGAAGGGGCCGGGAGCAGCAGAGGGGAGCACGGCAGACTTGGGCCTTGCGAGATGGTGGCAGCATGCGCACTGCAGTGATTCCCACAACTGAGAGGGGAGGGGCTGCAGGGCTGGCTCAGACGGGTGGCCCTGGCCCTCTTTTCTGACCTGGGTTCTGTTCCCCTCCAGGGGTTCCGGAGTCTCTGGGATGGGTTCCTCTCCCTCCTCCACTCCCTCCAGCCCTGGCATCATTCCCTGAAGCAGATCAGCGGCCGCTTCGGCTCCAGTGTCTTGTCCTACTTCCTCTTCCTCAAGACGCTTCTCGCGTTCAACGTCTTCTTGTTTCTGACTCTCTTGATCTTCGTGGTAGCCACGCAGGCTGCGTACCCCCCGGCCGCCGAGAACAGCAGGCTCTTCACGGGGCTCGAGCTCCTTACTGGGGCGGTGAGTACTGCGCTGGAGGGCGAGACCTCAGAGACCCTCCTCCCAGCTCCCTCGGTCTGCGTCCCCCAGCCCCATGCCCTGCCTGCTCAGCGTTCAGGCACAGACCGGATCTGCACCCCCCCCTCAGCAGGAGTGTGCTTCCAGCCCAGAGCGAGGTGCCTCTGGCAATGGCCTGTGCCGGGCGCCCCCCTCCCTGCAATGGGGCATGGGGCCCGCACCCTGCACAGGATTTCTTCAGCCCGGACGGGGGCTGGATCCCAGAGATCAGCGGGGCGGGAGAGGGGAGTGGCACTGCCAGTGCTGAACAGCACGGTGCCTGGAGCCCAGAGATCATAGAAACGTCGGGCTGGAAGGGACCTCGAGAGGCAGGACCAAGAAACCCGAGACCCACCGAGGTTTGTCCAGCCTGTTCCTAAAACCCTCCAGTGACGGGGATCCACACCTCCCTTGGGAGCCCATGCAGCTCCCCCTGCTCTGCAGCTACCCAGCCCTGTCCTCTCCCTGCAGGGCTACTTCACTCAGACTCTGATGTACTACGGCTACTACAGTAACTTCACCCTGAACGACCCCTGCACCCCCAGCAGCAGGAGTTGCCAGCCTGACAAAGGCCATCTCCCATACAACATGCCGCTGGCCTACGTGTTCACCATTGGGGTCTCCTTCTTCATGACATGCATCCTGCTGGTGTACAGGTAAAGAGCCCTCCCTGCTCGCTGGCTGTGCCTTGCATTATTCCCCCAGCCGCCCTCATCTGCACACCTTACCCCCACCCCCGCCTGACCTCTGGGCACAAGGCCCACCCTGTCTGGGCTATTGTATGACCTCTGCCCCTTGACTTACCCCAGCCCCACACTCCCCACGGCACCCACTGATGGCTTGGAAATGCCCCCCGTTCCTTCCCTTCTCTCTGCAATCTCCATTCCCTGGCTGCTCCTCCTTCCAGCATGTCCCGATCCTTTGGTGAGAGTTACCGCATAGGCAGCACGTCGGGGGACTTTGCCATCAAAGTGTTCTGCGCCTGGGACCACAAGGTGATCCAGAGACGCTTCGTCAAGCTGCAGAACGAAAACATCCGGACACAGCTGAAGGTGAGCGCTGCGCAGAGGAGTTCCACCCGGCTCCAGGCTCATTGAGACAGGGCCTGGGTTGGCCACAGGTTCAGGCAATGGCCTGAGACTTGGCAGATGTGGGTTTGGCCCCTGGCTCTGCCACATTCTCCCTGTGGGACCTTGGCCAAGTCCCTTAATCTTTGTGCCTCGGTGCCCATCTGTTAAAACCAGGGGGCAACACTGCCTGTTCTGGCTTGTCTAGGGAGCTGGGAAGCACTTGGAGTTAGGAACTCTTTTTCCTAGTGTACAGGTAGCACTTAGCCCCAGGGACCCCTGGGCTCAGTGGGACCTGGTGCATTGGGACCTGTGGGCACTACCCCAATTATAACAATATCACTGATCATATTATAGATTCGGTTCCTCTGTTAGGGACCAAACTGTGCAGACTTTACCCTCCCAGCTCTGCCGGTGCCCTGCAGCCCAGACTC
>NC_048311.1:34458245-34471080 GCF_013100865.1 Trachemys scripta elegans
CCCTGCCCCCCCCAGCTCTGCCGGTGCCCTGCAGCCCAGACTCACAGCCGCCCCTGCCCCCCCAGCTCTGCCGGTGCTCCTCACTAGTGCGCTGCACTCTCTGCCCTGCTGGTTTACTCCTGGGCTGCTCCTGGGCCAGGAATGACCCCCATGGTGGCTTGTGACTGGGCAAGCTGGGGATTAAATTGAAGCCACAAAAGTCACTTTCACTTGTGACCCAAGGCGGGATTTGAGCCTGAATCCCCACCGCTGAAAGACGGGTGTGTTACACCAGGGCCTGGCCCATTGCCCAAGGATCGACCCCTGCCCTAGTGTTGGAAAAGCCCCTCTTCTGCCCCTTGGGACAACAGCTCCCTCGGTGCGTCCAAAGGCCCTGGGTCCTTCCCCTCTGCAGAACCATTTGGCTGCTTCCCGGATCCATTCCACCACTCCCTCCTTCCCGGGGAGCCGTTCGCCGCTCCGGACCTGCAGCCTGTTCCCAGCCAACGCTGGGCCTCCCTGTCAGCACCAGAACCACTGGAGGCTGCCTGGCAACATCGGTACCAGTCAGGACAGTCTGTAACGTTGGTGTTTTGCAGGAGCTGCTAGGAGAGCGGCGGTCTAAGTCCCGCCCAATGAGCCTGTGCAGGAAGTTGGGCAGGATGGTGGTTCTCAGTCTGGCCTGGGCAGTGTCCGTGGGCACCGTCCTAGGCTGTGTCGTCGCAGTGTATTACTTCGCCGAACACATGCTCCAGGTGAGTGCTGGCCCTGTGCTGGGCCCTCTCTCAGAAGGGGCTGTCATCTCGGCCTGGAGGGGCAGCCCAGGCTAGCGGGGAGGGGGCTGAGTCGCTGGGCTGGGCTCTGCTGAGACATGGGCAGTAGCACTGTTCCCGAGAGGCTAGGGATGCTCTGGTGCAGTCAGAGTCCAGTGTCAGGTGAGTCAGGAGTCTGTGTGTGGTCTGCAGGCCAGTAATCCCCTTGGTACCTGCTTTCCAGGTGCACCAGGACAGCCAAGGCAGGGGGAGCAGCGAGGCCCGGCAAGAAGCCCTCCTGCTGGTTCTGCCTATGGTGGTGTCTCTGATCAACCTGGTGATGCCGTACCTGTATAACCTGCTGGCAGCCTGGGAGAAGCAGGAGTCTCCAGCGCTGGAGGTGTACGTGGCCATCTGCAGGTAGGCGGTGGGGGTGGGGCATACTCCCCTCCCTCCAGGTTTTTCTTTCGCTCTTGGTTGCTGTGCTACAGCTAGAAATCCAGCACTGGGAGCCCGGGACCCCCTGAAGGACCTGGGCTTGAGCACCCCTCTCAGTGAGCCATAGGCCTTCCGTCTTCCTCCTTCTCCTTCGCACCTGTGGGTTCCGGGGCAGGCCTGGGCTGCCCTCGGGGCTGGCCAGGGACTGCCCCAGAGGGACAATGGAGAGGAATGCAGCTGGTGCCTTCCACCGCCAGGCACTCTGCACTGGGATCTCGGAGCAGCTGAATGGAGCAGGCGAGCTCACATGCTTTTGCCCGCTGGAGCTCTCTGTCCATCCCTGCCCTGCTCTTGCTGGCATGGGATCGCTCGCTCTCTGATGTCCCTCTCTCCCTTTCTCTTTCGTCTTAAGGAATTTGATTCTGAAGATGGTCGTCCTGGGCCTGCTGTGTTACCACTGGCTGAGTCGGAAGATGGGATACTCCTCAGAGAACAAGGTCAGGCTGAATTGGTTGCAACCTCTGCTTGTTGAGAGCTGGACCCTTGCAGCTCTGGGCCTCAGCACCCAGCCCATGCTCATGGGCTGTGCAGAAATGAGGGTTAAATGGGTTTTGTGAATGCTGAGGGAACAAGAGCTACTCGGAGCTCCTGAATGGCCCGAATGCACACTTCAAAGAGAGGAGCGCTCATTTCAGCTCTCCAGTGACCCAGGGATGTTGGGACAATCTCCCACCCCTGCTGTACTGGGTTTGGATTATCAGAGCAGATCCCAAGCTAAATATGAGTCAGCAGTGTAACACTGTGCAAAAAAAGCAAACATCCTTCTGGGCTGGATTAGCAGGAGTGTTGTAAGCAAGACACAAGCAGTAATTCTTCCGCTCTGCTCCGCGCTGATTTGGCCTCAGCTGGAGTATTGTGTCCAATTCTGGGTGCTACATTTCAGGAGAGATGTGGACAAATTGGAGAAAGTGCAGAGAAGAGCAACAAAAGTGATTAAAGGTCTAGAAAGCATGAGCTATGAAGGGAAATTGAAAAACCTGGGTTTGTTTAGTCTGGAGAAGAGAAGACTGAGGGGGACATAACTATTTTCAAGTACATAAAAGGTTGTTAAAAGAATGAGGGAGAAAAATTGTTCTCTTTAAGTGCCGCCCAGTGGGAGGCTGCACCCCAACCCCCCCAGGCCTGAGCCCCCTCCCAGAGCCAGCACCCCATACCCACTCCTGCACCCCAACCCCCTGCCCCAGGTTCAGCCCAGAGCCCCCTCCCACACTGCAAACTCCTCGGCTCTAGCCCAGAGCCCGCACACACACACACCCCGAACCCCAGGGAAGGGGCGGGGTAGATCCTGGGTTGCCCTTAAATTTAAAAAGTGATCTTGGGCGTGAAAAGGTTGGAGACCCCTGGGCTAAATAATACTTAGTCCTGCCACGAGTGCCGGGGACTGGACTAGAGACCTCTCGAGGTCCCTGCCAGTCCTGTGATTCTGTGACCGTTGCTGCCCTTGCCATGGGAGGGGATGGCACAATGCAGCGTAGCAAAGGTCCCGAGTTCCCCTTTCGAAGAGGCAGAGTGCCGTGGTCTGAATGCTCAGTGGCTAGGTTTGGCTAGCGAGTGAGAATGTTGCCAACCCACCAGTTGCCATGGGAAGAGTGCCTTAGCGGGCCGGGTGCCAAGAGGGAGTGCCCCACTGTTGAGGGAGCCACAGGTCGAGCAGATCCCAGGGCAGGTATTCGCAGACCTTGCTTGGAGCCACAGGAGAGCTGGTGGGAGGAGGGAGCCATCTCTACCTCCTTCCCTGATGCCATCTGTGCCTGTGTTTTCCCAGTGCTGGGAGACGTCGGTGGGGCAGGAGCTGTACCGCTTTGTGGTGATGGATTTCATGTTCACGCTCCTGGACACTTTCCTTGGGGAGCTGCTCTGGAGGTAACGGTCGTGCGGTGCCCATCCCTGGTGCTGGGGCCGCCCCGCTCCGCCGTGCAGAGGCAGCTGTGGCTTGCTGGGACCTTGGCACATCTTGCCTGCAAGGTGGATCTCTGCTAGAGTGAAAGTTCAGGGGCTGTGTCCTGCGGCTGAGAGTCTCTCTCTGTCTTCCAGGCTCATCTTGGAGAAGAAGCTGATGAGGAAGCAGAGGCCTGAGTTTGACATTGCCCGGAACGTGCTGGAGCTGATCTATGGGCAGACCCTGACCTGGTGAGGCACCTCCTGCTGCCGGTGGTTCAGCAGCTTCCCCCACCCCCATTACCCCGTGTAGCTAGAGCCTCTTCCCAGAGCCAGGAGAGGCAGATCAGCTTTACAAACCGATTGGCTGCTGCTAAATCACACGGGTGCTTCTGGCTGCATCAGACAGGGGCTCAGACACAGAGCAGCGTGCACCTTTTAACCCCCCTGCACACGCAGCTCCCCCAGGAGCGAGAACGCCCCACGCGGGACGGTGCCCGACTGCAGGGCTGCGGGCGGGACAGGAACCTGTGCAGAACAGAACGTGCGTGGAAGGAGGGCAAGTGCATGAATGGCCACGCGCTGGGGGCCAGGATTACGATTCCCTCGCAACCCGCAGCAGGACTTGTGTCAGTGGCGGAACAAGGCATCGTGTAGCAACAAGGGCTTATTTGTGATTAGTTCCGTGCTTGTTACATCCAGCCCCGTTCCAGCCATCCTGGTTTTTCTTCTCCCCCCGTCCTCCTTTCTCTCCGAGTCGCCTCTGTTCCTCCTGCATCTCCTTCCTGCAGCGATTCCCCGTTCTTAGCCTCCGGCTGCTCAACCAGCCCATGTGGGCACTGGGTGTCCTACCAGACGCTCCAGCCAGACTCGTAGTGGAGTTCCCCCGTCTGAGCCACGCAGGCACCATGCACTGGTCGCGCTCCGCTCACATGTAGCCGATTTTCTCTGTAGACACAAGGGCTAGAAACTCACTGTGTGGAAAAGGAACCTGGAAAGGCCGCGCTGTCTGGGTACAGTGTGGGGGGGTCACGTCGTCGGGCAGACCAGATCAGGCCCCTGGGCCGTGCCATATGGGTGCGGCGTGGGGGTCGCGTCGTCGGGCAGACCGGATCAGCCTGTGGCTTTGTGGGCTTCCACTGCCGTTGGACAAGAGCGCATGTCCTGCCCCACTGAGCTCCCGGAGGTTCCCCTGCAGCTGCCCATTGTCCACTTGGGAAGCCCTGCAGCAGGAGGGAACAAGGCAATGACCATGCTGCCCCATGGCTGGGCCACTGGCTCCAGGGGGGCGGGGGGAAGCCGGGCTCTCACAACTTTACTGTATCTTTCCGTCTTCCTTTCAGGCTGGGGGTTCTCTTTTGCCCCCTCCTCCCAGCCGTCCAGATCCTCAAGCTGCTGCTCCTGTTTTATATCAAGAAGGTAACGGTTCTCGCGCCCACTGGCCTTTGGCTCCCAGCTGCTGTTCCCAGCAGCAATCACGCTGTCCAGAGCGGAGATCTAGAGGCTGGAATGGGGGAAGGTCCCTGCCCGGTTCTATATTCAGCTCTGCCCAGAAAGGGGGGAGAGCTCCCTGGGAAGGGAGGGGAGGGGTCAGGCGGGCGTTCCGCACCTGCACCAGTTCTCGCCCTCTCCATTTCTAGTAGCAACAGTGGCCTGGGACTCCCCGGGCCCAGAGAGCATCTGTCCTGTGTGCCGGCCAATGGGGGGTTGTTACACTCCGGTCAGAAGTACGTAGCTGGTTTAACTCTGTATCCCCAGACCAGCCTGATGAAGAACTGCCAGTCTCCCAGCAAGCTGTGGTGTGCATCTCACATGAGCACAGTCTTCATCACCCTCCTGTGCTTCCCCTCATTCCTGGGCGCCGCCATCTTCCTCTCCTACACCATCTGGGCGTGAGTAGATGGTTTGTGTAATGAGACCCGCCCAAGCCTATCGAGAGAATGGAGCCAACCAGCCATGGGGTCTGACTGCTCTTCCCTCCCCCCCCCCCCAGCCATGCGGTCTGACTGCTCTCCCCCCCCCCCCCCCCAGCTTCCCAGTGCTTTGGTCCCAGTCGGCCTTTGTGTCCCGTCCACTCTTCGGGGCTGGGCCTGTCTCGGAGCTGCCTGTAAGTCCTTGCGTGCTTCAGCACTGAACAAATAAAGGCAGCCAGGGGATATTTCCGCAGAGGATTCACCTGCCTCTGACTCAGCCCTGCGGTTTCTAAACACCTGTGCACTGCTGGGGGCAGGGCAGGGAAGCGAGGGTGCCTGGGATCAAATCCCTGCTTGAGGACGTCTTTCCTGGGACATGGCTGCCCATCCCAGGTGGCATGGAAATCGGGTCTGTGTTGTTTCTTCAGGTAGCATCTAGAATCCACCCCGAAGGCTCAAAGCCCAGGTCAGGTGGTGATTCTGGGAGCAAGTGAATTGCAGCTGGAAGAGCCATTTGACTTTCACCTGCTCTTTGTCTGCCCAGAGTGAGACCATCCAGAGTGTGTGGCCCGTTCCGGACGCAGGAGACCATCTACGAGTCAGGGAAGACTTGGATTCAAGAGCTGGAGAAATCCAGCCCAAACATCACCTGGTTCACCTGGATCCACCAACACCTGGTGGAAAACACCTTCTTCCTGTTCTTTGTGTCTGGAGTCCTGCTGTGAGTATGACTGAATTCAGAATCCAAGCCTGAAAACGACAGGCAAACACACAAGGCTGGACTCCCCGTAGCTGAGAATAGCCGCTCCGTCACTTCCCCAGGGGTTCAGTCCTTGTACTTCGAGCTGCCGGGTCAGCCAGGACAGTGTCACCCAGGAGCATTCCTGCCTTGGCCCAGAGAGCAGTACTGGTCCTGCACTCGTTTGGCACGGCCCTTTGAACCTAGCCGTTATTTCTCCTTACCACGGTCTCACTCTCCCACGGGTGGAAGCCTGGTAGAAGGTGTGGGTTAGGGTGACCAGATGTCACGATTTTATAGGGACAGTCCTGATTTTGGGGTCTTTTTCTTATACAAGATCCTATTATCCCCCACCCCCTGTCCCGATTTTTCACACTTGCTGTCTGGTCACCCTAGTGTGGGTGCTGCTGCTCCGGCAGCTAATGGAGCAGCTTCCCTGAACCAAGCAGTGGAGCTGCCTCTTCTGCATTAGAGGGGTCCTGATCTGAGTCTCGGGAGGCCAGACATGTCACCCCACTGAAGTAGTGAAGCACAGAGTGACATCACCACCATGCGCATTGCATCGCCACTGGGTGGAGCTGGAGGGCTGCTTGGGGAGTGCGTGTCCCACTCCTGACTCCCTGTGCGCCTGAGGCAGTGAACCAAGTGGCTGAGCACAGAGAAACTCGTTGGAAGGGGAGGTTGGGTGTGTGAGAAAGGAGGTCTCTGACTGGCTGCTGGGGCCAGCCTAGTTCTCCCCCCCCCCCCCCCGGGGCTAGAAAGAACTGGGGGGGTCCGAGCCCAGCATCTCGCGAAGGGGAGATCCTGAGTCATGCAATTCATGTCCTTCCATTGCAGAGCTGTGATCTACCTCCACATCCAGGTGGTGAAAGGCCATCGTAGAATCATCCGCCTGCTGAAGGAACAGATTGCCCATGTGAGTTCATGAGGCCTCTGCATGCTGCTTGCTTCTTACTGCCTTATGTGCGGGACCTGGGGACCCAGCTGAACTGGGCCAGCTTCTGTGCCAGGACCTTTCAGAAGGCCCTACCGTGGCACAGAGAAGTGCCTTTTACATGCAAAGGTTTAAACCAAAGGTGTGAGGAGAGAGGATGTTGGGGAGGCCAAGACTGTAACTGGGTTAAAAAAGAACTAGGTAAGTTCACGGAGGATAGGTCCATCAATGGCTATTAGCCAGGATGGGCAGGAATGGTGTCTCTAGCCTCAGTTTGCCAGAAGCTGGGAATGGGCGACAGGGGATGGATCACTTGATGATTACCTGTTCTGTTCATTCCCTCTGGGGCACCTGGCATTGGCCACTGTCGGCAGACAGGATACTGGGCTAGATGGACCTTGGCCTGACCCAGTGTGGCCGTTCTTATGAGGAGAGAGGATTTGTGGTACTTATTGGTAATCTGCTGTGGAGCCATAAGGAAAACTGGGGACATAGATTTCACAGGAGCCAATGGCTCGACACTGGCTCCTTGTACCCCCTGCTTACAGCTCAGGGAGGTGATGGGAGGGGCAAGGTGTAGTCTAGTGGACAGAGCACAGGTCTGGGATCCAGGAACTCTGGGTTCTAATGGGTGCCTAACGTTAGACACCGACACACACATTTACGCACCCGAATGAGTGGCCTGTTCTCAGGAGCACTGAGCACCTGCAGCTCCCGCTGGATTTTGGCCATAACAGCTGAGCGCTAGTTTCTCCATCTCTCCTACTGCAATGGCTTGTTTTGCCCGGGGCCATGGCCCTGTTCTGCCCCCTTTTCTCACGGTGGTGTCTCTTCTGTTCTAGGAAGGGGAGGATAAGGTATTTCTCATTCAGAAGCTGCAGTGCATTTATGGGAAGCAAGAGACCCGCCCCTGAGCGCCAGGTGAGGCTCAGAGCGTGGATGAGGGTGGGCTGGGGAAGGAGTCGGACTGAAGCGCCTGGAAGTTGATGCTCCAAGGAGACGAGGGAAATGCTGGGGGGATTCATCCAATGCCTTGTTCTGTGAGTGACAGGGTGTCCTTTCCGCTGCCCCCGCCCAGCTGAGTTCAGGACAGCTCTGGGCTGTGCAGGTAGCAGCGAGAGTGGCAAAGCAAAGGGCGTCTGGGGGCGGGGGGGCAAACAGAAACTGCAGGGAATTGCCTGAGCGTCTCCGGATACGCTCCACTGCAGAGGAGCGAAATCTCTACCACAGCTGCTGGGCCGCAACAGGGACTTAGATGGGCATCGCACACCAGCCTCAGCGTCCTATGGCAGAGGCAAATAGGTACAATGTTCCCGGCTGACTTCGTACCAAGGCAGACCGGGCCCCACACCCACCACAGGGAATGAATGGCTGCTCACGCCTCCTTCACTGGGAAACCCTTTCCCCGCCCCCCCGGCCATTCAGTCCCCAGCCCTGCTGTTCCACAGCGAGGACACCAGAGGGTGCAAGTTGCCCCATCCAATCCCGGGGCAAGGGGGGCGTGCGGGAACCAGAGTCTGCAGAGAGGCTGGACTGTGAGCTTGGGGAGCGAGGGACCATTTCCCTGTGTGTCTGGGCAGCACCCACACCGGGAGCCAGGACCCGAGGAGCCTTCGGCGCTATAGGAGCCAAAGATTTGCTGATGATAATGACTGAAGCGCTCCCTTTGTGCTGTAGGAGCCCCCTGGAAGAGCTGAATGTGTGACCAGAACTTTCTCTCTGGCCGCAGCCTCCCGGAGAGACCGGCGCTGGGAATGGACCCTGGCCTCTCCGAGCCCCTTCTGAACGGCCAGAGAAGATTTGCCGGACTTTACAGGGCTGCGCTGAGAGATGCAGACGTGTCACTGAGAAAACCAGTCTCCTGCTGGTGCTGGCACCCGGGCCCTGCCCAACAGCTGCACTGGCGCGTTATCCGTGGGCAAAAACCTCCACTCCTACCATGTACTGGTGCTTGTAACTCTGTCTCTCCGGGGAAGGCTGCCGAGACCTTGCCTTCCATTGGGGCACAGGGTCCAGAAGCCACGCAGGCTGTCAGGCACTGCTGGAGCCGAGCACACCTGGTGCCAACAGGTTCTAACAGTGAGGGCCCAAACCTGCCTCTCGTCTGACAGTGTGATGTTTAATGCTGCTGGCCTTCCGCTGGTGTCTGCGGAGCCACCGAACCCCAACCTGGCTGTCCCAGCGGCTGGGTGGTTTTCAGGAAGCCCCTCCCCTGGGGACATGTTAGCTCTGTTACTATTAAAACCACGCTCCCTCTTTCTAAGCTCCCGGTTGAGTTAGGAGTGTGAACGACACAGCCATTTATTTTGTTGTTTTCAAGTTCTTCAGTAACTGGCCCAGCTGGTTGCTGGTGAGTGTTTGCTGCCACATGGCTGTGAAAAGCGGGAGCTCATGTGGCCGTTCATTCACTGTTCCCAGGCGTGGGGGAGGAGCCCTCTCCTCGGAACTGACCAGGGCTTCTCCTTCCCCTGCAAGCCTTTGCCCAGAAAGTCTGCCCTAAGGAGCCGGATGTTCCAAAATCTGCTGTCACAGTTACGAGCGGTGAGGCAGCAGCCTGTCCCGACAGCTTGGTGGTCACCCATGGCACCGCTCGTGGGCATCTGGCAGTTACTAACTACCTCCGGCCTTTGTATCTCGCTGGCTGAGCACGGCTCCTCGCAGAGGCAGGCCAGGCCCAAAAGGATGGACTCAGCAAACTCCACAGCGATTACTGCATGCTAGGGCTGAGCAGTCAAGTACGGTTTTGTTTCCTGGGGCCTGGCAAGAGCATGAGTGGCAGCTTCAGGGCAGACTGTTGGGAACCTGGGCTTAACCCCACATTGTCTGGGAGTTCTAGACTTAGACTTCACCAGCCAAGTATCAAGTGTGAACTCCTCAGGCACTAAAATAGCCTTAACATGGAGTCACAGATAGTCCCCTTGGACACGCCAATCTATCTTGTCACCTAGGCAAGCTTGCCTTAGTGATAGATGGTCCCTTACACCAAAAATCATCATAGTCAGGTTACTCCCAGTCCCAAAGGACCGGTCACTTATCCCAGATCAATTGCACTTTAGATCTTACACCAAAGACAACACTTGTAGCCAATTCTATAATAAACTATCTACAGATTTATTAACTAGGAAAAGGAAATAGTTATTTACCAGGTTAAAGCAGGAACACGCACACATACGTTACAGTTTTAAGTTTCAAAAAGTCATAGAAGCTTCTATAATAAGTAAGTTCTGTATGTTCTTTAAGGCTAACCCAGCCAAGCCCTGGGGATCTTTTGCTTATGCTTATGCTTAGTAACCCTTCCCCTCAAAGTCCAAGCAACATAAAGATCCAGCTTCTCCTTCTTAGAGTTTGGAGTTCCAAGTCCAGCGGTTGGGAGGAATTCAGTTGCACATCTCCTCTTCATTGGGTGTGGTGGGGGGAGCAATCAACAAATCTTTTGTCCTCTGATGTCCCACAATGGTTCATCTGGTGTTGATGGACCTTCTTTCCTTGGGGAGGAGAGAACACCTCCTGGGCAATTGGTATTTCATGTTTGTTAATGCTTCTCTCCTGCCTGGTGATTTACAGTTCCAGAGCAAACCCGTAAGTATTCACTTATAACATGGGATAAGTGAGATTAATGCAGACAGCAAGTTACATGCGTTTAATAAAGTCTGAACACTAAGCACATTTATAAGTCTAATACCTGCATTAACAATCCTAACACACAGGGCAGCCAGCCTGGTTCCAGCCCTGCATTTGTCAGTGTTCACTTGGGACCCAGGGGCCTTGGCATTAGCTGGCACCTGGTCTGCCAGTGTCACAAGGTCAATGCCTTAGCCAGTGGGAGAGGAACCATGTCACCCTCTCTGTAGGCTTCAAGTACCTATTAAAATGCATCATCTCTCCAGGGAAGACTCCAGGCCTCCACTGCCTCTGATTTCAAATGTGTTCAAAGCAGAGGAAGGACGAGGGTCACATTGTACCTGAGGATTGGGAGGACGCATTCTGGGAACTCCTCACCTCGCTGGCCTTACACAACCACTTTCCATGGTAGCTTACCTGGCTGCATGATGTCCTCCTCCCCCAGCAAATACATTGCCTGGTGGGCCCTACGCACAGGCCACAGCCCACACCGACATCAAGCCTCACTCATGGGAAGAGTGCCAGGATGTTACACAAGAAGAAGGGGGTGAGTCAGGGCCATGCACAGGCAGCGGGGAGGAGTTTTACCCCACCCCTGGGAATTTCCTGGCTTTGTCTGTTGCTGTTTACTGTACTTGCCCCCTCCCCCATCCTTGTGAAATGGCAGAGAGGCATGTGAGTAACCCCTGTGTGACTTGGCTCCTGCCCAGCCAGCTCTTTCCCCACAGACAGGTGGTGTCTTGTCTTCTCGGAAGTTGTGTCAGGTCCATGTGCAAGCCATGGGGCCGTGTGCACAGGGTATGGGCTATGCCTGTCAACACAACTGCAAGCTTCCCTGTTTTGCAAACTTCACACAAACAGCCGCCATTGCACTGACGCTGCCCATTGTCTTGGGGCGACAGGGGCAAGGGACCGTTCGAATCAGCTGAGTAAAATGCAGCGTCCTGTTAGTGCATTAACTCACTGGTGTGGAGAACATGAAGAGGGATGTGGAATTTACTCCTTCACAAAACACACGAACCGGGGTCACCCAATGAAATTCATAGAGAGCGGCGTAGCAGGTTTCAAACAAACGAAGGAAGCGCTGCTTCACAAAATACAGGCAGCCTGGGGAACTCTGCCAGAGGATGCTGTGAAGGCCAAAACTATAACTGGGTTAAAAAAAAATTACACAAGTTCCTGGAGGATAGATCCATAAATTTCAATTAGCAAAGATGGTCAGGGACACAGCCCCATGCGGTGGGTATCCCATACCCTCCATCAGAAGCTGGGACTGGATGACGGGATGGCTCACTTGATAATTGCCCTGTTCTGTTCATTCCCTCTGGGGCACCTGGCCCTGGCCACTGGTGGAAGTCAGAGTATCCGTCTAGATGGACATTGGTCTGACCCAGCGTGGCCACTCTTCTGTGCTTAGCTTATGCCAAGACGTTCCTGACTCAGGGTATGGGAGAGACAGACCCTGGCAGGACTCAGCACCAGCTGCGAGAAGTTAAATGGATTCACCCAGAGTTCCCAGAACAGCTGTGGCCCAAATCGAGCGACCCAGTAAATGGCCAGGGCCGTGGAGCAGGTCAGGGTCCTAGCGAGATGCTGCCAGAAAGAACATGAATGCTGAGGCTAGTGCCTGCTCCGGCCAGGGACATGTGCTTCTGGAAAGTCAGGGCTTGTCTACACTACCAAGTTTTGTTGACAAAACTTATGTCGACACCCAAACGTCGACAAAACAAAAATTGCCAAAGGGCATTCACGCTTGCTCCCTCTGTCGACAGATCACGTCCACTTTGGGGACACCCTCGTGGACAGGGTGAGCAATGCACCGGGGTCTGTATCCCACAGTGCAGTGTTGTGGGAAGGTAGAGCTGAGCACTGCCCATCTTGGGATTCTCTCCGAGTTCTCCCACAGCCCCCTCCGCTGCCCGGAGCAGCGTCACGAGTAGCTCTGTGAGCTCTCCGAATGGCAAAGCAGCCCAGCAGTCTGCCATGCCAGCCACTGTGTCCCTAGTGCCGGGCAGAACAGGAGCAGACCAATGATTTGCTCTTTGTCGGTTCCCAAAGGGAGCAGCACACAGATACTTCCCGGAGGGCGCCTGCTAGCAGGGCAGCAGAGATCAAAACACTGAGCAGAGCGATCAGGGCAGTCATTGTGGGATACTGGCGGAAGCAGCAGCAGGGCTGCCCAGAGGGGAGAGCAAGTGAGGCAATTTGCCCTAGGCCCCGGCCCCCGCAGGGTCCCCGCAAGCCCTGGCCCGGCGGCAGTCCGGGTCTTTGGCAGCATTTTGGCGGTGGGTCCTTCAGTGCTGCCGAAGACGCGGAGCGACTGCCCTGCCGCCAAAATGCCGCCGAAGACCCAGGTGAGTACAAGCGCCACAGCTACCCCGCTTTGCCCCAGGCCCCCAGAATCCTGTGGTGGCCCTGAGCAGCAGTGTCTACACTGGCTCCTTGGCGACACTAAAGGGAGGGGAAAAGACAAAAGTCTCTCGAGGGGGTGGAAGTTTTTTGTTGCCAAAACTGGGTGTTT